>NC_133129.1:96961068-97203412 GCF_048418815.1 Hemitrygon akajei | reverse complement strand
ACTGAAGAGATGGCCATGGTACGTTGGTATTGGAAGGTTACTGAAGAGATGGCCATGGTACGTTGGTGTTGGAAGTTTACTGGTTAGGGTTACTGAAGAGGTGGCCATGGTTCATCGGTGTTGGAAGGTTACTGGTTAGGGTTACTGAAGAGATTGCCATGGTACGTTGGTGTTGGAAGGTTACTGGTTAGGGTTACTTAAGAGATTGCCGTGCTACATTGGTGTTGGTAGGTTATTGGTCAGGGTTACTGAAGAGATGGCCATGGTACGTTGGTGTTGGAAGGTTACTGGTTAGGGTTACTGACGAGGGCCTTGGTTTGTTGGTGTTGGAAGGTTACTGAAGAGTTGGCCATGGTACGTTGGTGTTGGAAGGTTACTGTAGTGATGGCCATGGTACGTTGGTGTAGGAAGGTTACTGAAGAGATGGCCATGGTACGTTGGTGTTGGAAGGTTACTGGTTAGGGTTACTGTAGAGATGGCCATGGTACTTTGGTGTTGGAACGTTATTGGTTAGGTTTCCTGAAGAGATGGCAATGTTACGTTGGTGTTGGAAGGTTACTGGTTAGGGTTATTGAAGAGATGGCCATGGTAAGTTGGTATTGGAAGGTTACTGAAGAGATGGCCATGGTACGTTGGTGTTGGAAGTTTACTGGTTAGGGTTACTGAAGAGGTGGCCATGGTTCATCGGTGTTGGAAGGTTACTGGTTAGGGTTACTGAAGAGATTGCCATGGTACGTTGGTGTTGGAAGGTTACTGGTTAGGGTTACTTAAGAGATTGCCGTGCTACATTGGTGTTGGTAGGTTATTGGTCAGGGTTACTGAAGAGATGGCCATGGTACGTTGGTGTTGGAAGGTTACTGGTTAGGGTTACTGACGAGGGCCTTGGTTTGTTGGTGTTGGAAGGTTACTGAAGAGTTGGCCATGGTACGTTGGTGTAGGAAGGTTACTGAAGCGATGGCCCTGGTACGTTGGTGTAGGAAGGTTACTGAAGAGATGGCCATGGTACGTTGGTGTTGGAAGGTTACTGGTTAGGGTTACTGTAGAGATGGCCATGGTACTTTGGTGTTGGAACGTTATTGGTTAGGTTTACTGAAGAGATGGCAATGTTACGTTGGTGTTGGAAGGTTACTGGTTAGGGTTATTGAAGAGATGGCCATGGTAAGTTGGTGTTGGAAGGTTACTGGTCAGGGTTACTGAAGTGATGGCCATGGTACGTTGGTGTTGGAAGGTTACTGGTCAGGGCTACAGAAGAGGTGGCCATGGTACATTGGTGTTGGAAGGTTACTGAAGAGTTGGCCATGGTACGTTGGTGTTGGAAGGTTACTGTAGTGATGGCCATGGTACGTTGGTGTTAGAAGGTTACTGAAGAGATGGCTATGGTACGTTGGTGTAGGAAGGTTACTGAAGAGATGGCCATGGTACGTTGGTGTAGGAAGGTTACTGAAGAGATGGCCATGGTACGTTGGTGTAGAAAGGTTACTGAAGAGATGACCATGGTACGATGGTGTTGGAAGGTTACTGGTTAGGGTTACTGAAGAGATGGCCATGGTAAGTTGGTGTTGGAAGGTTACTGGTTAGGGTTACTGAAGAGATGGCTATGGTACGTTGGTGTTGGATCGTTATTGGTTAGGGTTACTGAAGAGATGGCAATGTTACGTTGGTGTTGGAAGGTTACTGGTTAGGGTTACGGAAGAGATGGCCATGGTACATTGTTGTTGGAAGGTTATTGAAGAGATGGCCATGGTACGTTGGTGTTGGAAGGTTACTGGTTAGGGTTACTGTAGAGATGGCCATGGTACATTGGTGTTTGGAAGGTTACTGGTTAGGGTTACTAAAGGGATGGCCATGGTATGTTGGTGTTGGAAGGTTACTGGTTAGGGTTACTGTAGAGATGGCCATGGTACTTTGGTGTTTGGAAGGTTACTGGTTAGGGTTACTAAAGAGATGACCATGGTATGTTCGTGCTGGAAGGTTACTGGTTAGGGTTACAGAAGAGATGGTCATGCTACGTTTGTGATGGAAGGTTACTGAAGAGATGGGCACGGTACGCTGGTGTTGGAAGGTTACTGAAGAGATGGCCATGGGACGTTGGTGTTGGAAGGTTACTGAAGAGATGGCCATGGTATGTTGGTGTTGGAAGGTTACTGGTTAGGGTTACTGAAGAGATGGCCAAGGTATGTTTGTGTTGGAAGGTTACTGGTAAGGGTTCCTGAAGAGAGCCAGGGTTTGTTGGTGTTGGAAGGTTACTGGTTAGGGTTACTGAAGAGATGGCCATGGTATGTTGGTGTTGGATGGTTACTGGTTAGGGTTACTGAAGAGATGGCCATGGTACGTTGGTATTGGAAGGTTACCGGTTAGGGTTACCGAAGAGATTGCCATGGTATGTTGGTGTTGGAAGGTTACTGAAGAGATGGCCATGGTACATTGGTGTTGGAAGGTTACTGGTTAGGGTTACTGAAGAGATGGCCATGGTACGTTGGTGTTGGAACCTTACTGAAAAGATGGCCATGGTACGTTGGCTTTGGAAGGTTACTGGTTAGGCTTCTTGAAGAGATGGCCATGGTACATTGGTGTTGGAAGGTTACTGGTCAGCGTTACTGAAGAGGGCCATGGTATGTTGGTGTTGGAAGGTTACTGGTTAGGGTTACTGAAGAGATGGCCATGGTACGTTGGTGTTGGAAGGTTACTGAAGAGATGGCCATGGTACGTTGGTTTTGGAAGGTTACTGGATAGGGTTACTGAAGAGATGGCCATAGTATGTTGGTGTTGGAAGGTTACTGTTTAGGGTTACTGAAGAGATGGCCATGGTACGTTGGTGTTGGATCGTTATAGGTTAGGATTACTGAAGAGATGGCAATGTTACGTTGGTGTTGGAAGGTTACTGGTTAGGGTTACTGAAGAGATGGCCATGGTACGTTGGTGTTGGAAGGTTACTGGTTAGGGTTACTGTAGAGATGGCCATGATACTTTGGTGTTTGGAAATTTACTGGTTAGGGTAACTAAAGAGATGGCCTTGGTATGTTGGTGTTGGAAGGTTACTGGTTAGGGTTACTGTAGAGATGGCCATGGTACTTTGGTGTTTGGAAGGTTACTGGTTAGGGTAACTAAAGAGATGGCCATGGTATGTTGGTGTTGGAAGGTTACTGGTTAGGGTTACTGTAGAGATGGCCATGGTACTTTGGTGTTTGGAAGGTTACTGGTTAGGGTTACTAAAGAGATGGCCATGGTATGTTGGTGTTGGCAGGTTACTGGTTAGGGTTACAGAAGAGATGGTCATGCTACGTTTGTGATGGAAGGTTACTGAAGAGATGGCCATGGTACGTTGGTGTAGGAAGGTTACTGAAGAGATGGCCATGGTACGTTGGTGTAGGAAGGTTACTGAAGAGATGGCCATGGTACGTTGGTGTTGGAACGTTATTGGTTAGGGTTACTGAAGAGATGGCAATGTTCCGTTGGTGTTGGAAGGTTACTGATTAGGGTTATTGAAGAGATGGCCATGGTAAGTTGGTGTTGGAAGGTTACTGGTTAGGGTTACTGAAGAGATGGCCATGGTACGTTGGTGTTGGATCGTTATTGGTTAGGGTTACTGAAGAGATGGCCATGGTACGTTGGTGTTGGAAGGTTACTGGTTAGGGTTACTGTAGAGATGGCCATGGTACTTTGGTGTTTGGAAGGTTACTGGTTAGGGTTACTAAAGAGATGGCCATGGTATGTTGGTGTTGGAAAGTTATGGTTAGGGTTACTGTAGAGATGGCCATGGTACTTTGGTGTTTGGAAGGTTACTGGTTAGGGTTACTAAAGAGATGGCCATGGTATGTTGGAGTTGGAAGGTTACTGAAGAGATGGCCATGGTACGTTGGTGTTGGAAGGTTACTGGTTAGGGTTACTGAAGAGATGGCCATGGTACGTTGGTGTTGGAACTTTACTGAAGAGATGGCCATGGTACGTAGGTTTTGGAAGGTTACTGGTCAGCGTTACTGAAGAGGGCCATGGTATGTTGGTGTTGGAAGGTTACTGGTTAGGGTTACTGAAGAGATGGCCATGGTACGTTGGTGTTGGAAGGTTACTGGTTAGGGTTACTGAAGAGATGGCCATGGTCCGTTGGTGCTGGAAGGTTACTGAAGAGATGGCCATGGTACGTTAGTTTTGGAAGGTTACTGGTTAGGGTTACTGAAGAGATTGCCATGGTATGTTGGTGTTGGAAGGTTACTGGTTAGGTTTACTGAAGAGATTGCCATGGTATGTTGTTGTTGAAAGGTTACTTGTTAGGGTTACTGAAGAGATGGCCATGGTACGTTGGTGTTGGAAGGTTACTGGTTAGGGTTACTGAAGAGATGGCCATGTTACGTTGGTGTTGGAAGGTTACTGGTTAGGGTTACTGAAGAGATGGCCATAGTACATTGTTGTTGGATAGTTACTGAAGAGATGGCCATGGTACGTTGGTGTTGGAAGGTTACTGGTTAGGGTTACTGAAGAGATGGTCATGGTACGTTGGTGTTGCAATGTTACTGAAGAGATGGCTATGGTTCGTTGGTGTTGGAAGGTTACTGGTTAGAGTTACTTAAGAGATGGCCATGGTAAGTTGGTGTTGGAAGGTTACTGAAGAGATGGCCATGGTACGTTGGTGTTGGAAGGTTACTGGTTAGGGTTACTGAAGAGGGCCATGGTTCGTTGGTGTTGGAAGGTTACTGGTCAGGGTTACTGAAGAGATGGCCATGGTACGTTGGTATTGGAAGGTTACTGAAGAGATGGCCATGGTACGTTGGTGTTGGAAGTTTACTGGTTAGGGTTACTGAAGAGGTGGCCATGGTTCATCGGTGTTGGAAGGTTACTGGTTAGGGTTACTGAAGAGATTGCCATGGTACGTTGGTGTTGGAAGGTTACTGGTTAGGGTTACTTAAGAGATTGCCGTGCTACATTGGTGTTGGTAGGTTATTGGTCAGGGTTACTGAAGAGATGGCCATGGTACGTTGGTGTTGGAAGGTTACTGGTTAGGGTTACTGACGAGGGCCTTGGTTTGTTGGTGTTGGAAGGTTACTGAAGAGTTGGCCATGGTACGTTGGTGTTGGAAGGTTACTGTAGTGATGGCCATGGTACGTTGGTGTAGGAAGGTTACTGAAGCGATGGCCCTGGTACGTTGGTGTAGGAAGGTTACTGAAGAGATGGCCATGGTACGTTGGTGTTGGAAGGTTACTGGTTAGGGTTACTGTAGAGATGGCCATGGTACTGTGGTGTTGGAACGTTATTGGTTAGGTTTACTGAAGTGTTGGCAATGTTACGTTGGTGTTGGAAGGTTACTGGTTAGGGTTATTGAAGAGATGGCCATGGTAAGTTGGTGTTGGAAGGTTACTGGTTAGGGTTACTGAAGAGATGGCCATGGTACGTTGGTGTTGGATCGTTATTGGTTAGGGTTACTGAAGAGATGGCAATGTTACGTTGGTGTTGGAAGGTTACTGGTTAGGGTTTCTGAAGAGATGGCCATGGTACATTGTTGTTGGAAGGTTACTGAAGAGATGGCCATGGTACTTTGGTGTTTGGAAGGTTACTGGTTAGGGTTACTAAAGAGATGGCCATGGCATGTTGGTGTTGGAAGGTTACTGGTTAGGGTTACAGAAGAGATGGTCATGGTACCTTTGTGATGGAAGGTTACTGAAGAGATGGTCACGGTACGTTGGTGTTGGAAGGTTACTGAAGAGGTGGCCATGGTACGTTCGTGTTGGAAGGTTACTGAACAGATGGCCATGGTATGTTGGTGTTGGAAGGTTACTGGTTAGGGTTACTGAAGAGATGGCCATGGTACGTTGGTGTTGGAAGGTTACTGGTTAGGGTTACTGAAGAGTTGGCCATGGTACGTTGGTGTTGGAAGGTTACTGAAGAGATGGCCATGGTACATTGTTTTTGGAAGGTTACTGAAGAGATGGCCATGGTACGTTGGTGTTGGAAGGTTACTGAAGAGATGGCGATGGTACGTTGGTTTTGGAAGGTTACTGAAGAGATGGCCATGGTACATAGTTTTTGGAAGGTTACTGAAGAGATGGCCATGGTACGTTGGTGTTGGAAGGTTACTGAAGAGATGGCGATGGTACGTTGGTTTTGGAAGGTTACTGAAGAGATGGCCATGGCACGTTGGTGTTGGAAGGTTACTGAAGACATGGCCATGGTACGTTGGTGTTGGAAGGTTACTGAAGACATGGCCATGGTACGTTGGTGTTGGATGGTTACTGGTTAGGGTTACTGAAGAGATGGCCATGGTACGTTGGTGTTGGAAGGTTACTGGTTAGGGTTACTGAAGAGTTGGTCATGGTACATTGGTGTTGGAAGGTTACTGAAGACATGGCCATGGTACGTTGGTGTTGGAAGGTTACTGGTTAGGGTTACTGAAGAGATGGCCATGGTATGTTGGTATTGGAAGGTTTCTGGTTAGGGTTACTGAAGAGATGGCCATGGTACGTTGGTGTTGTAAGGTTATTGGTTAGGGTTACTGAAGAGATGGCAATGTTACGTTGGTGTTGCAAGGTTACTGGTTAGGGTTACTGAAGAGATGGCCATGGTACGTTGGTGTTGGAAGGTTACTGGTTAGGGTTACTGAAGCGATGGCCATGGTACGTTGGTGTTGTAAGGTTATTGGTTAGTGTTACTGAAGAGATGGCCATGGTTCGTTGGTGTTGGAAGGTTACTGAAGAGATAGCCATGGTACGTTGGTGTTGGAAGGTTACTGAAGAGATTGCCATGGTACGTTGGTGTTGGAAGGTTACTGGTTAGGGTTACTGAAGAGATGGCCATGGTACGTTGGTGTTGGAAAGTTACTGGTTAGGGTTACTGAAGAGGGCCGTGGTATGTTGGTGTTGGAAGCTTACTGGTTAGGGTTACTGAAGAAATGGCCATGGTACGTTGGTGTTGGAAGGTTACTTGTTATGGTTACTGAAGAGATGGTCATGGTACATTGGTGTTGGAAGGTTACTGGTCAGGGTTACTGAAGAGATGGCCATGGTACATTGGTGTTGGAAGGTTACTGGTTAGGGTTACTGAAGAGATGGCCATGGTACGTTGGTGTTGGAAGGTTACTGGTTAGGGTTACTGAAGAGATTGCCCATGGTACGTTGGTGTTGTAAGGTTACTGGTTAGGGTTACTGAAGAGATGGCCATGGTACGTTGGTGTTGGAAGGTTACTGGTTAGGGTTACTGAAGCGATGGCCATGGTACGTTGGTGTTGTAAGGTTATTGGTTGGTGTTACTGAAAAGATGGCCATACTTGTTTCGATGTGCATGTGATTACTAAAGCCAAGCTTTAATCTTTAAGAAGCGTATTCACCTGAAACATTGTCTATTTATCTAATGTTTATTTCCCACAGGTGCTAGAGTGACAGGGTGGAGATGTGAACCTACGAAAGGAGGTGTAAGGCACTCCTTCCCTCCGCTAGCCCTCAGGTGACCCTTGGGCAAGGTGTAGCACCTGCCTACCCCCTCCCACCCAACCCGATCAGGGTCACGTGAAGCCAATGGGAGCAGGTGGTAGATGGTCGTATGACATGTCCTGGTTATGTGACCACTGAGGCCAGGCAGACAATCTCTGAAGAGTGTTGATAATGGCTGGGGTCACCCATCTTGTAAAGTCACTGTCCAGAAGAAGACAATGGCAAACCACTTCTGTGGAAAAGTTTGCCAAGAACAATTATGGTGACATGACACATAATGAATAAACAAACGATAAATGCTGCCTGACCCGCTGAGGTCCTCCAACATTTTGTGTGTGAACCTGCCTCTGGTTCCCCACCTCTTTCCCCTTCTCCACCATCCTCTCCTATCTGATTCTTACTTCTTCACCCCTTTATCTCTCTCCCCCATCCCCTCCCAACTTCTCACAGCATCCAACTCTACCCACCCACCCCCTCACCTATCACCTGCCAGCTCTTCCCTCTACCTATCTTTCTATTCTGTCTTCCGCCTCCCTTCCTTTCCAATCCTGATGAAGGGTCTCAGCCCCAAACGTCGTGTGTCCATTCCCCTACAGATGCTGCCTGACCCGCTGAGCGTTTTGCGTGTGTTGCTCTGGATTTGCCAGCGTCTGCGGAATCTCTTGCGTGACGCCGTCGCGGGGAACTGGGAGCGGCGGGGCTAGCGAAGGGTTAAAGGAGGGCGGGTGGAGTTTCGCGCTAGTAATTGGAGTAGAGTCGTCAGTCGGGGCTGGAGCGAAGTGGTTGACGGCGGATCCTTGGTGCGTGGAATCGCCCCTGCAAATGTAGTCACCTGGGTGGAGGGCGTTTGCTGGAGGTAGGTTGACCGGAGGGTCACCAGGAGTCTGAGGGGTTAATTCCGGGGCTCAGTCGGTAACTCGATAAGTAGGGGGCTGTGCATTCACCGGTAAGGACTGGGGTGTTTCTCTGTGGGTTAACTAGAGGACGGCGGGATAAACTAGCGGTGCTGACTACAGGGTTCCATGACGTCTGTGGGATCACTTGTTGAGGACAAGTTTTGTGTTGTGAGGGTTCATTTCAGGGTAACCGGTGTTACTGAAGGGTCCCTGGTTTTACCGAGGGAGGTGTTGGTTAACCATCAACGTCTGACCTTCTGGAACGAGGGAGGGGCTGTCCCGGGAGGGTCCCTACCTGGGAAGGACTTGCCGCGACCTCGAGTGAGACATCAACTTCCGAAGCCCATTGCAAACTACCCCTCCGAACTGTTTAATCAACTCTCCCCCATCCCTCCCCTCCCCCCACGTCCACACGGACCTGTTTGTGGAAGTTCAGGTGCAGGCTGATGCTTTGCTGATACGGGCTGTTTCTCCTTGCACAGAATGGAGCCGGGTTGTTATCTTCACCTTGTGCTGGAGGGCAACGCGGGCAGGTCTGGAGGAGTGCCAGGGAGAGAGAGAGACGGAGGGAGGGGGAGATGAATGCAGTGAGTGGGGAGAGGAACAAACAAAGGAAGAGTGAGAGGGAAGATAAGTGAGTGATTTATGGAGGAGAGGGTGAAGGACAGGAAGAGACAATGAGAAGGTGGGGAGAGTTAGAAAGAGGGAGGGGTGGGAGAGGTGGAAATGGAGGGAGGGGGAAAGGAAGGCAGGGGAGGGTGAGAGGGAGGAGGCAGAAGAGGGGGAAGGGGAGGAGAGGTAAGGGGAATGGGAGAGGGGTGGAAGGGGGAGGGAGGGGGAGAGGGCAAGAAGAGAGAGGGACAGAAATAAGGGGAGAGGGAGTGAGAGGAAGAAAGAGACAGACAGACACGTGGTGCTAGAAAGTTTGTGAACCCCAATGAAAATTCTCTATTTCTGCATATAAATATGATCGAAAATGTCATGTGTCTTAAAACTAGATAAAGAGAACCCAATTAAATAAATAACACAAAAGATTATACTTGTTCATTTATTTATTGAGAAAATTGATCCAATATTACATGTCTTTGTTGGAAAAAGTACGTGAACCTCTGGGGTAATGCCTTCTACAAAAGCTATTTGGAGTCAGGTGTTCCAGTCAAAGAGATGAGATTGGAGCTCTGGGTTGTAGAGATGCCCTGCCCTTTAAAAACACACACAAAGTCAGGTTACTGATGGAGACTGCACTTCTCAAGAAAGATCTGTTTATGTGCACCATGCCTCGATCAAAACAACTTTCAGAGGACCTTAGAAGAAGAATTGTAGAGATGCATGAAACTGGAAAAGGCTACAAAAGCATTTCTAAATACCAGACTGTTCATCAGTCCACAGCAAGAGAAATTGTCTACAGATGGAGAAAATTCAGTACCGTTGCTACTCTCCCTGGGAGTGGGCATCCTGCAAAGATCACACCGAGAGCACAACGTGCAACGCTGAAGGAAGTGAAAAGGAACCCAAGGGTAACAGCAGAAGACCTACAGAAATCTCTAGAACTTGCTAAATCTGTTCATGTGTCCACTATAAGAAAAACACTGAACAAGAATGGTGTTCATGGAAGGACACCGCGAAGGAAACTATTGGTCTCCAAAATGAAAATGTTGCTGCATGCCTCAAGTTTGCAAAAGACCATCTGGATGTTCTATAATGCTTCTGAGACAATGTTCTGTGGACAGATGAGACAAAAGTTGAATTTTTCAGCAAAAATGTACACTGCTATGTTTGGAGGAAAAAGGGCACTGACTGCGCACCAACACCAAAACCACATCCCAACTGTGAAGCATGGTGGAAGGAGCATCATGGTTGGGGCTGCTTTGCTGCCTCAGGGCCTGGACAGTTTACAATCATTGAGGGAACAATGGATTCAAAATTGTTTCAAGACATTTTACAGGAGAACGTCAGGGTAGTGGTCCGTCACCTGAAGCTTAACAGAAGTTAGATAACACTCCAAGACAATGATCTGAAAGACAGGAGTAAATCAACAACAGAACTTAAAAAAAGAAAATTTGTGTTTTGGAATGGCCAAGTCAAAGTCCTGACTTTAATCCCACAGAAATATTGTGGAAGTACTTGAAGCAAGCAGTTCATACAAGGAAGCCCACCACCATCCCAGAGTTGAAGCAGTTTTGTGAGGAGGAATAGCCTGAAATATCCCAAAGTCAATGTGCAGGACTGATCAACAGTTACCAGAAATGTCTTGTTGAAGTTGTTGCTGTAGAAGGGGGTCACACCAGTTACTAGAAGCAAAGGTTCACATACTTTTTCTAACAAAGACAAGTAATATTGAATCATTTTTCTGGATAAATAAATGAACAAGTATATATTTTTTGCATTATTTACTTGGGTTCTTTTTAACTAGTTTTAGGACAGGCAAAGATCTGATCACATTTTAGGTCATATTTATGCAGAAATAGAGAAGATTCTATAGGGTTCACAAAGTTTCTAGCACCACCGTATCGAGGAGAGGGAAATGTACAGGAAGAGGAAAAATAGAGGGAGGGGAAGAATATACAGAGAGAAAGGGGTGGGGGAGGGAGAACACGGAGAGAGAGAGGTACAGGGAGAGATGAGACGTGTGAGAGGCAGAACTCCAGAATAACAGGAAGAGTGAGTGAGGGAAGGTAAAGGAGTAATTTACAGAGGAGGAAGAGAAAACGAAAATGAAAAGGTGGGGAGGAGGGAGGGAGGGTGAGGATACACAGTCACCCAAGTCTGAATGAGTTGCTGTCTCCCAGTGGCTGCACTGGGCTGGTGCTGTGTTTTTGAGTGAGGTCCGGAACACTGTCCGAGAGGGATCTGGAACAACCCTCTCTCCCTCTCTGGGGATGGGGAGAGTGTGAGGGTTTATAATTGCTGAAATGCAGGAGGTGTGGGAAGGAGGTCCAGTGGATTGGGTGATTCAGTGGGATGGGCTGGATGAAGGAATGTGGTGGGATTAACTCAGGGATCTGTATACTGTCACTCCCTCTCCTTTATTTATTTTCTCCCTCCCTCTCCCCTTATTTCTCCTCCTGGCTTTTTGTTTCGCCGTCTCTCCCTATATTTTTCATCCCTCTTATTCCCCTCGCTCTCTTTCCTTCTGTCTCTGTAATTCTCCTCTCCCCCTCTAGCTTACCTCCCTATCGCTCGGTTTGTATTTCCCTCTCACTTTCCTCTCCCCTCCCATATCTCAGCATTTCTCCCCCTCCTCTCTCCTTTCCCTATCTGTATTTTCTCTCTCTCACCATCCTTTCACTCTCCTTTCCATCTCTGTATCTCTCCCCTCCACCCATCTGTCCAAATTTCAACCCCTCTCATCGTGCTCTCTCCCCCCTCCCTGCATTGTCCTGTCGTCGTCCCCCCTCCCCCAAATAATGTGGGAATGAAATGCTTATTGTATGAAGAGCAGTTGATGGCTCTGGGCCTGTACTCACTGGAATTCAGAGGAATGAAGGGGGGAATCTCCTTGAAACCTATCAAATGTTGAAAGGCCTCAATAGAGTTGATGTGAAGAGGATGTTTCCTGTGGTGGACATGTCTAGGACCATAAGGCATAGTTCTAGAATAGAGGGAGGTCTCTTTAGAATGGAGATGAGTAGAAATTTCTTTAACCAGGTGGTGGTGAATCTGTGGAATTTGTTGCCACTGGTGGCAGTGGAGGTCAGGTCATTGGGTGTACTTAAGGCGGAGATCCATTTTTGATTACAAAGGCGTGAAAGGTTATGGGGAGAATGGGGATGAGTGGAGAATGGATCAGCCATGACAAAATGTTGCAGAAGAATTGATGGGCCAAATGGTCTAATTCTGCTCTTGTGTCTTACAGTCTCCACCTCAAATCTGCTAGAATCAGACATTTAAATCCAGGAAGAAGATGTCAATCAATGCCTCTCATGACCTTATAAAGCTCTATCCGGTCTCCACTCGGCCTCCAGAAAAAACAACTCAAGTTTGTCCAGCCTCTCCTTATAGCACATACCCTCTAATCCAGGCAGTATCCCGATCAGCCTCTTCTGCACCATCTCTAACACCCACACACAGAGCCGGTGTTCCTCGAGCAGACTGGGAGTTGTTCCAGATGATAAACAACCCAGACTGGACTGACTCTCTGCATAACTATGACCTGCCCATCTTACCTACTGGACATACACTGAGATCAGGGTTATTAGCTCCGGGATGGTGAGGTGGGAGGACTGTGGGAGGGGCTGTGAGGAAGGAGCTCCACTCTGTGGGAAGGGTGGTGAGGGAGCTCCACTCTGTAGGAAGGGTGGTGAGGGAGCTCCACTCTGTGGGAGGGGTAGTGATGAATCTCTGCACTGTGGGAGTTTCTTGCTGTTGGTGGGGCACTGTGAGAGGGGCTGTGAGGGAGTGCCACGCCGTGGGAGGGACAGTGATGAAGGAGTGCCGAGTGGCGGGATGGGTGGTGATGAGGGAGTGCTGTGCTCTGGGAGTAGTGGCGAGGACGGAGCGCCAAACTTTAGGAGGGGGAGGTGCTGTGGAAAGGTGGGAGCAAGGGAGCGTTATGCTGTCAGTGAGTGCAGAGGGAGCAACAGCATCTGCTGAATGCAAAAACCACAGCGATTGTCCTCAGGCTGTTCCTGATCACTGTTAATTCACATTAAACCAACATCGGTTTAAGCAAATCATCAGGGCTGACAGCTAATTGCTGTGCCTGAGACAACAATCTGCAAATTAAGACTGCCGACAGCCCTCGGGCACAGAAACAAACCAGATGTCCCCAGCATTCCACGTTGGCAATTCCCTCTCTCGATCTTCCCCACCCAAACCGTGCAGAACCTGGGCTGTTCAGACTGCCTTGGCCATGGTGGAGTTCAGTTCCGCCGTGACCTCATTCAGGCTGGAACAGAGCACTGGAGGATCTCAGCAGGTCGGGCAGCGTCCGTGGAAAAGAACGAACAGACAACGTTTTGGGCCGAGACCCTTCTTCAGGTCTGGTGGTGTTGGGCACCCGTTCCTTCCATTTAAACCTCACAAACACCCTTAAATCCTTCACCACATCCTGCTCTCTCAGGGGGAAGGGGGCTGGTGTGAAGGACCCTTCCTATCCCAGTCACTACCTTATACCCCTGGGTCTCCCCCGTCACATATCCTTAGCCTGCCAGCTTCCTCTAGTAACTAAAGATTTTCAGTTTCCAGATGTACCTCAAAATATACAGTGAAGTGTGTAGTCTGCGTCAAATCTAATCAACAAGGATTGTGCTGGGCAGCCTGCAAGTGTCCCCATCCTTTTAGTATGTCAGGAGCCCTAACGTAAACATTTTTGGACTGTGGGAGGAAACCGGAGCTACCGGAGAAAACGCAGGCGGTCATGGGTAGAATGTACAAACTCCTTACGGGCAGTGGTGAGAATTGAACCCCGATCGCTGGTGCTGTGAAGCGTTGCGCTAACTGCTACGCTCATGTTCAGAAACAACGTTTAAAAGACACTTGGCCGGGTACGTGGATAGCGAGGGATAAGAAAATGATGGCACAATACAGGCAAATAGGCCTAGCATGAGCCACACGCACAAAGTGGAAGATAGTGTGGCACTTTAGCACAACGCTTTACACTGCCAGTGCTTCTGCCTGTGAGGAGTTTGTACGTTCTCCCCGTGACTGTGTGGGTTTCCTCCGGGTGCTCCGGTTTCCTCCCACAGTCCAAAGATGTACCAGTTAGTAGGTTAATTGTTCATTGTAAATTGTCCCGTGATTAGGCTACGGTCAAATGCTGGGTGGTGTGTCTCGCCTACACTGTATCTCAATAAAATTAAAACCAGCAGGTCAGGCAGCATCTATGAAGGGAAATAAACAGTCAGTGGTATTGGCCAAAACCCTTTTGCTACCAGATTCTTCCTTCTTCAGCCCTTTGCCTTCCACCTATCACCTGCCAGCTTACTGCATCCCTCCCTCCCTCACCCACTCACCTCCCAGCTTCTTACTGCATCTCCCCCCTCACCCATTCACCTGCCAGCTTGTACTCCTCCTCCCCCCACCACTTCCTTATTCAGGCTCTGCCCCCTTCCTCTCCACTCCTGATGAAGGGTCTCGACCCAAAGCATTGACTGTTCATTGCCTGACCCGTTGAGTTCCTCCAGCACTTTGTGAGCGTCGAAGGCAATTTAGAGTGCACCATGCTGCCAGGGGTTGAAATTACACCCATCTTCAGGCTGGGTGAGGTTGTCTGAATTGATCTTGGCAAACGATTTAGTCTGATGGCTAGTGAACTATTCTGTGAATGTCTTCATCCTATAATCGCTCCTTAACCCAATTACTGAAAAATTAGAGGTTCCTACAGGTGGAATTTCTTCTCCATAGGGACAAGAACCTTTGAAGTTCTTTGAAAGCTGGGGAGGATTATGGGATGAAAAGGAAGGAATGTCCTGAGATCAAAAACATCCACGGTGTTATCAGTGGATCTGACAACCTGTCTTTCTGCCCTTTTAGATAGCTCTTCATGCCAAGCTGTCCTTTACGTCTGTATCTGAGATGTTATTCTGCCACCTTCCTTTCCAGTCCTGAAGTAGGATCTCCGCCCAAAACGTTGACTGTTTATTAATTTCCATAGATGCTGACTGACCTGCGGAGTTCCTCCAGTATTTTGTGTGTGTTGCTCAGGATTTCCAGTCTCTGCAGAATCTCTTGTGTTTATGCTACACTGATTTTCACAATGTCTAAATGAGAGGTGTTTTAGGAGTCATTGGAGCAGAATTAGACCATTTGGTTCATCAAATCTGCTCTGCCATTCCATCATGGCCAATTTGTTACCCCTCTCAACCCCGTACCCCTCATCCACATACCTATCTAAAACTTAAACATTGAAATCAATATTATATCCACCAATTCCACTGGTAGCTCGTTCTACACACTCACCACTCTCTGAGTGAAGTTCCCCTTAAACATTCCACCTTTCAACCTTAACCCATGACCTCTTGTAGTCTCACCCAAACTCAGTCGAAGAATAAGGCCATAAGACATAGGAGCAGTCAGGCCATTTGGCCCATTGAATCTGCTCTGTCATTCCATCATGGCTGATTTATTCTCCCCCTCAACCCCACTCTCCTATCCAAATTTCTCTTAAACGATGAAATCAAACCCACATCCCCTTCACCGTAATCTTTGACACTCTGATGAATCAAGAACCTATCAGCCTCCATTTCAAATGTACCAAATTACTTTGTCGCCACAGCTGTCTGTGGCAATGAATTCCACAGATTCACCACCCTCTTTTTTTGTTAAAACACACATATATTACTTAGCAGGTCAGCCAATTCCTAATTTCAAATCCGGAACTTGCCACTGGGGCGGACTGGATGCAACGTGTAGAGTGGTGACATGGGAGGGAGTTTTATTCTTTAACACAATGTATGTTTATATTTTGTTTGATTTTATCTTGAGATCTATCATAATGCAGCAGGTTGATACTAGTTAGTTGTTACTACCGTGGCAGACAGAAGTGAGGGTGTGTCTCTAAACTGCCTGCTGATTTGAGGCCGAGATCATTTGATCTATGGGTCTGTTCTAGGCCCCCAGCAGATCATTTCCTTCAGCCCCACACTCCTCACAACTTATCCCCCTCAAACATATATCTCAGAAACAGGCCCTTCAGCCCATCTAGCCTGTTCCGAACTGGTTAGCACCACGCTTTACCACGCAGGTGACCCAGGTTCAATTCCCGCAGCTGCCTGTGAGGAGTTTGTATGATCTCCCTGTGACTGCGTGGGTTTCCTCCAGGTGCTCCGGGTCCCACAGTTCAAAGACGTACCGGTTGGTAGGTTAGTTGGTCTTTGTAAGTTGTCCTGTGATTAGGCTAGGGTTACATCGGGTGATTACTGGGTGGTACGGTTTGAAGGGCTGGAAGGTCCTGTTCTGTGGTGTATCTCACTAAATGAATAAAGTAATCTGACCAGTTCCATCAACCCACACCTGTTCCATAGCCCTCCAAACCCATTCAAGATTCAGGATTGTTTAATGTCACTTCCAGTATAGAAGTGTAAAGAAGAATGAAATAATTGTTGTTCTGGATCCAATTCTGCACATAAAAAACACACTAAGATAAAGAACACAATTAAAAACACAATACAGATACATAAGATAGCTCATCTACATAGATTGATTAAATGTACATAAAGTGATGCTAGGTACCTATCCAAATTTCTCTTAAACGTTGAAATCAAACCCACATCCCCTTCTCTGCTGGCAGCTCATTCCACACTCGCACCTCTCTCAGCAAAGTCCCCCCAAACATTTCATCTCTCACCCTTAACCTATGACCTCGAGTTGTAGTTTCACCCAACCTCCATGGAAAAAGCCTGCTTGCATTTACCCTATCTGTACCCCTCATAACTTTGTATACCTCTATCAAATTTCCCCTCAGCCTTTTACATTCCAAGGAATAATTCCTAAACTATTCAACCTGGCAACATCCTCATAAATTCTCTCAGTACTCTCCCAGGATGCCATTCACTTTTGTTCTTCTGCCACCTATTCAAATCGAAGGGCAAATAACAGCAGGAAATAATACCCCTGGGATGTAGAAGCGCTGGGCGGGTGGGGGATGTGAGAGCATACAAACTCTACACACCCTGTCAGAGTGAACCTAGGTACCTGGTGCTGTCGTGAAGCGGCAGCCCTGCCCACTGTGCCACTATCATTCAAAAGTATATTTATTATACTTGTACTGTATGCATGCAGTATACAACACCAAAGTTCGACTTCCCGCAGACAGCCACAAAACCATGGAACCCATTCAAAGCAAACACCAAACACCTAATGCACAAAACAAAGAACAAATTGCACAAACAAGCGAATGACACACAGAATATTAAACATCAAACTGGAATAGTGCAGGAATGTTCAGTTCAGTTCAATTTAGCGCTGTGTCACACATTGACTGCAGGCCGCAGAGCCAGTCTGCCCCGATCAAAATAGCGATTTAAAAAAAGAGAGACCAGAACCCAGAAACACATCATGACGTGAACTATAGAGTCCGATCCTCAAACCGCATCGATTCAACCTTGCTCAAGACTGTAGCAGCAATGAGAGAGAGACCGTTCAAACGCAGGCCGATGGCGCTGAACACCCGCTCGCCTTAGCTCTTGTTGCTTTCTTTCATCTCAAAGTCAGGCTATTGTCATCTGCAAAAGTACACATATGCACAGGTGCAATGAATGACTTGCAGCAGCAATGCATCTGATAAGCAGCATTCACAAGAAAAAAGCAAATTAAATAAATATTATTCATAAATTTTTAAAAGAAAGAACTCAATTAGAACAAAATGAAAACAAAGTCCATTCTAGTGCAAAGTGTTGCTGTACTGAGGTGGTGATTTGGGTTGTGCCGGTTGGTTCAACAACTGAATGCTTGAAGGGCAGTAGCTGTTGCTGAAGCTGGCTTCTGTACCCCCTGCCCGATAGTGCCTGTGAGAAGATGGCATGGCCCGGATGATAGGGATCTGTGTTGATGGATGTTGCCTTCTTGATGCAGAGCCTCCTGGAGATACGACCGATAGTGGGGAGGGGTGTGCCTGTGATGTATTGGGCAGAGTCCACTACTCTCTGCTGTTACTGTGTTTCTGACCCCCACCCATCCCAGATATTCTTTCTTCTCCGTGCTCCCACTGGGCAGAAGATACAAAAGTCTGAAAACACGTACCACCATACTCAGGGATATCTTCTATCCCACTGGTATCAGACTCTTGTATGATAAGATGAACTCTTGGCCTCACTATCCACCTCGTTTTGACCTGGCCCTTTATCATTGAACTGCACTGCACTTTCTCTGGAGCTGTTACACTTAATTCTGCATTCGGTTATTGATTTACCTTGCTCTACAATACTCTGTGTAATGATTTGATCTGTATGAACAGTCTACAAGACAAGATTTTCAATGTATCTCGGGACATGCGATAATAATTAACCAGTTCCAAATTGGGAATAGTCAGACAAGACAAAAAGTTTCTAAGATGGTAACACGAGAATCTGCAGATGCTGGAATTCCGGAGTTACACACACAAAATACTGGAGGAACTCAGCAGGTCAGGCAACATCTACGGAAAGAAATAAAGAGTCAACGTTCTGGGCTGAGGCCCCTCATCAGAACCCAAATCGTCGACTCTTTATCCTTTTCTGTAGATGCTGCCTGACCTGCATTTTGTGTGAGCCACCAATACGGTGACATAATTGGAAGACAAGATGGCTTCCCCAGTGTACCAGATAAAACCCCTTGGGGGTGGGGGGGGTTTAGTTCCCTGTTGCCATGGCGCTGACCCCAGGGCCCATCTCCATTGGTAACACAGTTGCTAGGGAGAGATTAACCTCTGCAAATTAGTGGAAAGTGAGTTAATAATTTAGGGTTTAATTAGGCAGTGAGCCGTTGTGTGTGAACTCTGGGATTAAAAATCTTCTTCCACTGGGATCAACCTTAGTCACAAGAGCCGGCTGAAGACGGTCTCTGTCCAAAGGGTGTCTATGCCTTGTTAACACAGAATCTCTTTCTTTCTGATCTCTGCACTTTACCTTCCTGCAAATCATTTTTATGCATCGTGCATGTTTAAATCATCCGGGAGGGTGGAAAGACAGAACACCGGAGGACATGCTTAAGGCTGGGGGAGGGGTGGGTCAGGACAAGGAGAGAGATGAGCTCTTTTTGATGTAGAGGGTGGTGGATGTTTCGAACGGATTAGCATGGGTTCTGGTGAAAGTAGGAAGTTTAAGTAGCTTTTAGATGTACCCAGGAATATGAAGGGGATGTATCGATGCGACAAGGCCTGGATCTTAGAGTGCAGAATGACCCGATGTTTGGTCGATTTAAATGTCGGGCCGGATGGATGGAAAAGGCAAGGTGTCAGGACCAGAGGCTAGGGTCGGCCGGTTCTGTCTGGTGCTCTGCGACATTTACTCCGCTAGGTGATGAACTGAGGCTGATTTTCGCTCTCAAAGCTACTTGCTAACTTCTATTGTCTGCACGATTTGATTTTTTAAAAGTCTCTCTGCACATTGGTTATTTGTCTTTTTTTTAATAGGTTCTTTTGGGATTCTTTGTTTCGTGGCTGTTTGTAAGGAGACGAATCTCAAGGTTGTATAACGTATAAATATTTTGATAATAAATGTACTTTGAACTTTGGTGCACAGGAGGAGATTTAGTATAAGTCAGCAGCAAATAGGCACAACATTGTGGGCTGAATGGCCTGTCCCATGCAATCCGTGTTGGAGCTGGTTAACCTGTAGCAGGAGTATTGACACCAGCTACAGTCACTGCAATTAGCACAGCAGGTCGAGCAACACCAGAGACCTGGGTTTGTTGTCTGAGGTCAGTTTGTCTGCCGTGGGGTCAGTGAGTTAATTAGCTGCTGTAAATTACCCCTGAACAACACACACAAAATACTGGAGGAACTCAGCATGTCAGGCAGCATCAACGGAAATTAATAAATAGCTGACATTTCGGGTGGAGACCCAACTTCAGGACTCTGTGGGGAGGGGGGGGGTAGAATCTGAGGGTGGGTGGGTGGGGGGAATGGGGAGAACAAGATGGCGATGAGTGTGATGGTCAGCAAAGGGCAAAAGGCTGAAGGACTTGGTTTTCCTGCTGTGTGGCACCACGATTCAGTGAGAGGTGTGGGGGGGGGGGGGGTAGTCTTACGGAGAGGAGCGGAGGAGATTCGGGTGCGAGGGATCTCATCTCCAGCGTTGGCTGGGAGGAGATAGGCCCATCTTCCCGAGAGGAGAACTGACTGAAAATGCCAGAAATATACTCACCACGTTGGGCAGCGTGCGTGGTGAGAGGGAGAGAGCGAGATGGGCCGCAGAGACTCAGGTTTCTGGTTGAAGTCCCGTCATCAAACAGAGACACAAGGGGTAACTGAGGGGCAGGTTTTTACATGGAGGATGAGACTGGATGTGTGAAGAGGGTGCATGGAAAGGAAGTTGTTGAGTCATAGAGTTGAGCATTTCAGCCCATTGAGTCCATGCCACACACAGACATGCGAACACATACACATAGACATATATACACACACATGGACACACACATACATGCACAGAGACGTACAGATACACACATACACGTAGACCTACACACACAGGCACAAAGCCTGAGATCAGGATTGAAACTGGGTCCCTAACCACAGTGCCTTAGTCAATCGAGGTCTTCAAAAGGGAAATGAAGAAATGGGATGGTCCTATGGGAGTGGCTTTCATTGACTGGATGGGCTGAACGGCCCCTTTCGCGTACTAACCTCTGAGACCTTTCCCTCTCTGCTTTGATCCAGGACGAAGCTGGGGGGAAGGTAGCCAGGGAATTCCCTCAGCGGGAGGGGAGAGACAGCATGGCGCTCAGCAACCTGCCCTTCCTCGACACCCTGAGGAACTCCCCTGCCATCCTCCGCCAGAGGCTGCAGCGGGGCCGCGCACGGAGCCTGTCGCACGGGGACCCGGCCTTCACGGTGCACTACGCCGGCACGGAGCAGATCTACTCGCTGGGGCTGGAGCAGGCGTCCGAGGTTGTGCAGAGGCTGGTCGGGCCCGGACCGGGGCCTGCGGGGGCAGGCCGGGCCTGCAAGGACCACGTGCTGGTGGTCCGGCCCCGCTACCTGGAGGTGAAGGATATAGCCAGCGGGCGGCAGCTCACCAAGACCTACCTGCACGACGTCGCCTACTGCGGGCCGGACCGGGAGCAGCCCAGCGTCTTCCTCTACATCTGCAAGCACAGGAAGCAGCTGCAGTGCCGGGTGTTCCGCTGCAACCGCGAGGAGAAGGTGCGGGCCATCACCGTCTGCCTGGCGCAGGTCTTCGAGGCCGCCTTCCGCCAATGGCGGGCTGCCTGCAGCGAGGAGCCACCGCCTCTGCCGCTGCCGGCCCTCCCCCCGGACGCCCAGCCAGAACCAGGGACCGCAGCCCTGGGTGCAGGTGAGTCAGAGAGGGGCTGGTGGGGTGGGTGGTGAGGGGACCCTGCAAACGCTCAGCAGGCCGGGCAGCGCCCGTGGGGATAGGAAACAATTGCATTCTTGTGTCGGGCTGGCATTGGGAGCCCCACTATCCCATCCTCTTCCTCTCTTTCTAAACCCTCCCCTTCCCTCTACCCCTCTCTCCCTCCTATCCTATCCCCAGCTCTCCTCTCAGGAGTGAATCCTCAGCCCCCTTCCTCTCTTCAGACTTGATCTTCACAAGTAACTCGAGGGCAGGATTGTTCCATGGGAGTTCCGCACTAAAACTCTGTCTCTGACTTTGGAGGGGTGGTGTAGGTGCTCCTGTACTGTCAACAGTGTAGAGGTTGGAGGAGTAAACATCACCGACAGCCTGTCCTGGTCCATCCACATTGATGTCTCGGCCAAGGAAGTTCACCAGTGTCCCTGCTTCCTCAGGAGGCTAAAGAAATTCACCGAGTCCCATTTGACCCTCACCAATTTTTATTAGTGCACGGTTCAGTAAGTGACGGTGGGAAACAGCAGCGAGCCCAGCTCATCACGGAAGCCAGCCTCCCCTCCATGGACAGTATACGCTTCTCGCAGCCTCAGTAAACCGCCACCCACCTCACCCACTCTCTGCTGTCTCTCTCCCATCGGACAGGAGATACAAAAGCCTGAAAGCACATAGCACCAGCTCAGAGACATTGAATACGATAAGGTGAACTTGGTAATTATCTGAAACAGTGTAAACCAATAGCAACACCATCTGACCCCGTCTATGTATTGGAATTGGTTTATTATCGTCACATGTACCGAGATACAGTGAACAGTTTGTCTTGCACGCTGTTCATACAGATCAGAGCATTGCGCAGAGCACTGAGGTAGAACCAGGCACAACAATAACAGTGTAACAGCCGCTGGGGAAGGGCAGTGCAGAAAGACAGTAAGCTCCAACATCATAACGAGGTAGGTTGTTAGGTCAGGACCCACCACTTTGCACTAGGGAAATAGTTAATAGTGTTAGAAGCTGTCTCTGAGCCTGGTTTGACATACTTTAGGGTTTTTGTATCTTCCTGATGGGCAAGGAGAGAAGTGTAAATGTCTGCGATGCTTGGGGTCTTTGATTATATTGGCCGCTTTACTTCGAGAAGTGTAGATCTGCATCTATATGTATCTCCCCCCGATCTGCCCCGTCTATATGTAACTCCCCCCGATCTGCCCCGTCTATATGTAACTCCCCCCGATCTGCCCTGTCTATATGTAACTCCCCCCCATCTGTCCCGTCTATATGTAACTTGTCCTGATCTGCCGTCTATGTAACTCCCCCCCGATCTGCCCCCGTCTATATGTAACTCCCCCCGATCTGCCCCCGTCTATATGTAACTTCCCCCCATCTGTCCCGTCTATATGTAACTCCCCCAATCTGCCCCGTCTATATGTAACTCCCCCCGATCTGCCCCGTCTATATGTAACTCCCCCCGATCTGCCCCCGTCTATATGTAACTCCCCCCGATCTGCCCCCGTCTATATGTAACTTGTCCTGATCTGCCGTCTATGTAACTCCCCCCCGATCTGCCCCCGTCTATATGTAACTCCCCCCCAATCTGCCCCGTCTATATGTAACTCCCCCCAATCTGCCCCGTCTATATGTAACTCCCCCCAATCTGCCCCGTCTATATGTAAATCCCCCCCATCTGTCCCGTCTATATGTAACTCCCCCCGATCTGCCCCGTCTATATGTAACTCCCCCCAATCTGCCCCGTCTATATGTAACTCCCCCCATCTGTCCCGTCTATATGTAACTCCCCCCGATCTGCCCCCGTCTATATGTAACTCCCCCCCATCTGTCCCGTCTATATGTAACTCCCCCAATCTGCCCCGTCTATATGTAACTCCCCCCGATCTGCCCCGTCTATATGTAACTCCCCCCGATCTGCCCCCGTCTATATGTAACTCCCCCCGATCTGCCCCCGTCTATATGTAACTTGTCCTGATCTGCCGTCTATGTAACTCCCCCCCGATCTGCCCCCGTCTATATGTAACTCCCCCCCAATCTGCCCCGTCTATATGTAACTCCCCCCAATCTGCCCCGTCTATATGTAACTCCCCCCGATCTGCCCCGTCTATATGTAACTCCCCCCGATCTGCCCCCGTCTATATGTAACTGCCCCCGTCTATATGTAACTCCCCCCCAATCTGCCCCGTCTATATGTAACTCCCCCCGATCTGCCCCGTCTATATGTAACTCCCCCCATCTGTCCCGTCTATATGTAACTCCCCCCGATCTGCCCCGTCTATATGTAACTCCCCCCGATCTGCCCCGTCTATATGTAATTCCCCCCGATCTGCCCCCGTCTATATGTAACTCCCCCCGATCTGCCCCGTCTATATGTAACTCCCCCCGATCTGCCCCGTCTATATGTAACTCCCCCCGATCTGCCCCGTCTATATGTAACTCCCCCCGATCTGCCCCCGTCTATATGTAACTCCCCCCGATCTGCCCCCGTCTATATGTAACTCCCCCCGATCTGCCCCCGTCTATATGTAACTCCCCCCGATCTGCCCCCGTCTATATGTAACTCCCCCTGATCTGCCCCGTCTATATGTAACTCCCCCCGATCTGCCCCCGTCTATATGTAACTCCCCCTGATCTGCCCCGTCTATATGTAACTCGTCCTGATCTGCCGTCTATGTAACTCCCCCCCGATCTGCCCCCGTCTATATGTAACTCCCCCCGATCTGCCCCCGTCTATATGTAACTCCCCCGATCTGCCCCATCTATATGTAACTCCCCCCGATCTGCCCCGTCTATATGTAACTCCCCCGATCTGCCCCGTCTATATGTAACTCCCCCCCGATCTGCCCCCGTCTATATGTAACTCCCCCGATCTGCCCCCGTCTATATGTAACTCCCCCGATCTGCCCCCGTCTATATGTAACTCCCCCGATCTGCCCCCGTCTATATGTAACCCCCCCGATCTGCTCATCTATATGTAACTCCCCCGATCTGCCCCGTCTATATGTAACTCCCGATCAGCCCATCTATATGTAACCCCCCGATCAGCCCATCTATATGTAACTCCCCCCGATCTGCCCCCCGTCTATATGTAACTCCCGATCAGCTCCCATCTATCGATCTACACCCCAATCTGCCCCAGTCCAAATTCAACAGTGAAGTGGGAGTGAGACCACCCGTGGAAATGCTGATAACCTCTCACCCTGGCAGGGAGCCCGCAGTGCGGGGACGGTGAGGAGGACCACACGCTTGACAGCGACGAGGAGGTGGAGCAGAGGATGCACAGGGAGTTCCTGCGCAGGGCCACCTCGTTCCGCGCTCCGGAATGGCTGGACACGGGCTACGGCGACCTGGAGGAGCTGACCGCTGTCTCGCTGGTGCAGGAACTGGTTGAGGACGAGCAGCAAGAAGATTAACAATAAAGATGAACTTTATTTGTCACATGTACATCGAAACATACAGTGAAATACGAGGTTTCTGGCACCGACTAACACAGTCTGAGGATGCAAATACCGCTATGATTCCGGCACCAACGTCGCATGCTCACCGTTTTAAAACGTACGTCTGTGGGAGGAAACCCACTTGGTCATGGGGAGAACAAACTCCTTACAGTCAGTATCGGGAACTCAACCCAGACCAAAGCGTTTTGCAAACCGCTACACTATACCCCTTCCCTCAAGAACTCCACCCACCAACCTTCCCGAGAGCCCTTTTATTGTGGAAACTAACTAATGTCTCGATCGGGAGGAAATTGAGCTCGTCCACGCTGATGTCTGAGATACAGGGTTTAGCGTACTCGCAAGACGTTTTTAAGCACTGGGATTTTTAAAGCCCAGTTATCAAATAAACCTCCTGTGCTCCAATGTGTGACAGTGGCTCCTTTGAAAAATACACAACTGTCTGAGCCAATAGAACCCAGCGACTGGCACAGCCCAACCTCAGAATGCCAGGAAATTGGACCCCAGCCTGGATGTAATCCGGGTGCTTTAAGTGATCTTGCTGGGAAGGATGAGAAGGACGTGACAAGGGAATTGAGTCCCGGGGCCAACACCGCACAAACCGGCCCTTCAGCCCATACCTCCCAGGAGCCAATCTAAGCTCGTCCTATTGGCCTGCATCGCTTCAATCCTTAAATGTTTTTTAGATGTTGTAAGATTATGAAAGCTTAGCTTTATTTGTCACGTAAAATACTGCGCAAAGGTCTTAAACACATATAGCTAGTGTGCCTAAGACATTTGCACAGTATTGTAATTTTATGTATTGCTCTGTACTGCTGCCGCGAAACAAAAATCAAATTTCACAACATGTGTGAGTGATGATAAACCTGATTCTGATATGGGTCTCTATTGTGCTTTGGGAGAGGGGAATCGTGGTTGGGAAAAGGGGAGGGAGTAGGAAACACCAGAGACATTCTGTAATGATCAATAAACCAATTGTTTGGAACCAAATGACCTTGCCCAGTGTCTCAGGGCTGGGTGTGTCTGCACCCGCACCACCCCCACTATCACTCTTCCTCTGCCCCCGCCCCACACCCCTCCCTTGGCGATCCACCCTCACCATTCCCCACATCCCACCAGATTTATAAATGCTGTCTGCTGCACGTTAACAAAAGCAGTACTTCAGCACCCTGCCATTCCAAGTAGGGAGAATTCTGATCATCCTGGGTGGTGTCCGGCTGCGGGCTTTTCCAGACTGTAGGATGCTACTTGTCAGTACATTTTTTAATTCAAGAACCAAACCGTGGAGGAACTCAGTAGGTCAGGCAAAGTTTATAAAAGGAAATGGACAGTCGACATTTCAGGCTGAGACTGTTTGTCAGGACTCACTCTTTCGTTCAAATTTATGGTCACAGCGATAAATACCACGAGAATTCGCTTTCGACACCAGAAACCTGCGTTCCTCCCTCAGCGCGGTTCTCTCTTGTCAGTTCACACACAGTGCAGTACCCCCTCCTCACTGGCTCTCATACAGTGCAGTGCCCCCTCCTCACTGGCTCTCATACAGTGCAGTGCCCCCTCCTCACTGGCTCTCATACAGTGCAGTGCCCCCTCCTCACTGGCTCTCATACAGTGCAGTGCCCCCTCCTCACTGGCCCAGACACAGTGCAGTGCCCCCTCCTCACTGGCCCAGACACAGTGCAGTGCCCCCTCCTCACTGGCCCAGACACAGTGCAGTGCCCCCTCCTCACTGGCTCTCACAGTGCAGTACCCCCTCCTCACTGGCTCTCACACAGTGCAGTGCCCCCTCCTCACTGGCTCTCACAGTGCAGGGCCCCCTCACTGGCCCGCGCGCAATGCAGCCCCTCCTCACTGGCCCGCGCACAGTGCAGCCCCCTCCTCACTGGCCCACGCGCAGTGCGGTGCCCCCTCCTCACTGGCCCACGCGCAGTGCGGTATCCCCCCTCCTCACTGGCCCACACACAGTGCGGTATCCCCCCTCCTCACTGGCCCACACACAGTGCGGTACCCCCTCCTCACTGGCCCACACACAGTGCAGTACCCCCTCCTCACTGGCTCTCACACAGTGCAGTGCCCCCTCCTCACTGGCTCTCACAGTGCAGGGCCCCCTCACTGGCCCACGCGCAGTGCGGTATCCCCCCTCCTCACTGGCCCACGCGCAGTGCGGTATCCCCCCTCCTCACTGGCCCACACACAGTGCGGTACCCCCTCCTCACTGGCCCACACACAGTGTGGTGCCCCCCTCACTGGCTCACACACAGTGCAGTTCTCCCTTCTCACTGCCCCTCTCTGCTTCACTCTTACCTCCTCCTCTCCTCTATCCCTCATTCCTCTCCTCTTTCTCCCTACCTTTTCAATTTTCTTTTTCTTCCTTTACTCCTCCATAAATCACTCACTTATCCTCCTTCCCTGTCTCATTCCAGTTTGCAGCTCCCTCCAGCCCCTCTGTAACGTGCTGCCAGGACAAGCCTCGAGTAACTCATCCAATACACTGACAGTTCTGAAGGTTACCAAGCACACAGATCCCTTGTATCTATTTATTCAGTGCTTACCGTAGCACAGGAACACAACGGTGCAGTTCTTCATAACATACGTTTTCAAAACCTGACACGCTCACCGCCATACAGAATGCACTCAAGCCTCCGGAAATCCCCCATTGTGCCATGTGCTCCTTCTCCAGGGAACACCCGTGGGTGTTGCTGTGACCCTGGAAGAGAGGCAGGCCACTGGCACGGGCAGAACCGGCGACTGCCCACCGCTGTTCTCACCCTTTGACCATATTTACATTCAGAATTCAGTCTCAGGTTTAGATTTATCTGTCACATACAGTGAAATGCGTTAACATCCAACGCGACCCCGGGATGAGCTGGGGGCAGCTCTCAGGTGTCACCACACATTCTGGAACCAACGTAGCATACTCATAACGTTCGGCAGAACAGGACAAGCAGCAGAACAAACCACTCTCCCACCCACCCCACACACAGTCCGACCTCCAACCCGCATAAGAGAGGATCTCACTGAATCCTATCAAATTTCAAAATTTCCTATAGTGGGGAAGTCTAGGACGAAGGAGCACAGCCTCAGAGTTGAGGAACATCCACTTAGAACAGAGATGAGGAGGAATTCCTTTAGCCAGATGGTGGTGAATCTGTGGAATTCATCGCCACAGGCAACTGGGGTGGACAAGTCACTGGGTAGATTTAAAGTGGGGGTTGATAGGTTCTTGATTGCCACGGCATCAAAGGTTACGGGGAGAAGGCAGGAGGGAGAATAAGTCAGCCGTGATGGAATGGTGGAACAAGCTCAATGGGCTGAATGGCCTAATTCTGCTTCTATGTCTTATGGTCTAACCCTAGGACAGGCCACCTCTAGGCCTCGGTCCCGGACTCTCAGATATCGGGCCTTCAACCTACAGTCCCTGGCCCAAACCCGCAGACTCAACCTTCGGCATCTTTATCTCCACACCCTCTGAGCTTCGGACTTCAACCTTCAGCTTTTTCCTCCAGACTTCTGTGTCCAAGCTTCTGGTCCCCGAGCACCTCCCACACACGGGGATTGCCTGTGAGGAGATACTGAGTCACCTGACACCTGAGAGCGGATAGAAACATTAAATTACGAAAGGCTTAGATAAGACAGAGGCAGGAAAGCTGTTTCAACTGGTGAGACTAGAATCAGGGGACAAAGCCTCAAGATTTGGGGGAATAGACATGAGGAGAAACTGCTTTTCCTAGAAAGAAATGTACCTGTGGAATTCTTTGCCCAGATAGCAGTAGAGGCAAACTGATCAAATATTTTAAGACAAAGTGAGATAGGTTTTTGCAAAGCAGGGTAATTCAGGGTTCTGGGGAACAGGCAGGTGGGTCCACGGACAGATCAGCCATGATCTTATTGAATGGCGAAGCAGCTCGGACTGGCCATGTGGCACGGTCGTGCAGTGTTTACATAATGCTTTGTAGTGCCACCAGTTGGGGTTTAATTCCTGCTGCTATTGGAAGGGAGTTCGTATGGTAGGGTTAGTAAGTTGTGGGCAGCTATGTTGGTTGGAAACACTGGCTGCCCCAGCACATGATCAGACCGTGTCGGTTGTTGATGCCAATAACTCATTTCACTGTATGCTTCAATATACATGTGACAAATAAAGCAGGTCTTTATTTCTTATGTTCCTGCCGGAGGGCCGTTGTCCGCTCACTCGCTGCAGGGTAAGGCGCTGCCTTTCTCCTGTTCGCCTCCTGCCTCCTCTTCGCCCTCCCCTCAGCCTCTGCATCTCGAGCAGGGCCTTGACGTGAAGCCTGTTTAGAGTCTCCAGGTCCTCCAGCACTGAAAGACAGCAAACATCCTCCAATCAGCGGCAAAGAGGCCAAGGGACCATCCACTCCCAGGAGAAGAAACCACCCCCCACCCCCCACCTGAGCAATGGAAGAAACCCACCGCGCGTTGCCAACTACTGGTACGAGCGCGCAACTGCACCTGTGACGGAAACTTCAAAGTAAATTTATTATCAATGGAAGATCAAGTAGAGTATACAAAACAAAAAAACTGCAAATGCAAATGTAAGTAAATAGCAAGAACATGAGATAACAAGATGTAGTGTTGTTAAAGTGAGATCATTGGTTGTGGGGACATCTCAGGTGAGTGAAGTTACCCCCTTTGGTTCAAGAGCCTGATGGTTAAGGGGTAATAACTGTTCTTGAACCTGGTGGTGTGAGTCCTGAGGCTCTTGTACCTTCTTCCCGATGGCAGAAGTGAGAAAAGAGCATGGCCTGGGTGGTGAGGATCTTTGATGATGGGTGCTGCTTTCCCACATCAGCATTTCATGCAGATGTACGCAATGGTTGGGAGGGATACTTATAGTGCTGGCCTTTCGGCCCTCTGTGCTGTGCTAACCCTTTAAGCTACTCTAATTCCAATCTACCTCTCCTGCACAGCCCTCCATGTGCCTATCTAGGAGTCTATTAAATATCCCTGATGTATCTGCCTCTACCATCACCTCTGGCAGTGAGTTTTGCTTCCTCAGCACTCCGTGCCTAAAAACCTATCTCTGACATCCCCCCACTGTACTTTACTCCACTCACCTTGAAATGTAGCCCCCTCGTATTAACCATTTCTGCTCTGGGAAAATGTATCTGGCTGTCCACTCGAACTATGTGTATTGATAGTTAATACAAATTACACCTTTCACTGTATAATTGACGTCCACGTGGCAGGGTCATTACAAGACTGGTGACTCCAGTCATTATAAATACTCTTCAGAGATTGTCTGCCTGGTGTCAGTGGTCGCATAACCAGGACTTGTGACATCCACCAGCTGCTCAAACAACCATCCACCACCTGATCCCATGGCTTCAAATGACACTGATCGGTGGTGGGATGAGGGGTAAGCAGGTGCTACACCTTGCCCAAGGGTGACCTACAGACTAGCGGAGGGAAGGAGCACTTTACATCCATTTGATAGAGACGTATCTCTACCTCACCACAGGTGATACCTTCCCCAATGATCCCCAGATTTGAAACCCTTCCCCTTGCACCAATTCTTCAACCACCATTCATCTAAAGGGTGCCAAAAAGATTCATGATAGTGCTGGGATTAGAGGCCGCAAGTTATAAAGAGAGACAGGGAGAGATAGCTGAGTTATTTTTTTCCCTGGAGCGAAGGAGGCTGAGGGATGACCTGATAGAACTTTATAAATTAGGGCGGCACAGTAGCATAGTGATTAGCACAACACTTTACAGTACCAGTGACCCAGGTTCAATTCCCACCGATGCCTGTAAGGAGTTTGCACGGGTTTTCTCCCCCAGTCCAAAGATGTACCGGTTGGGAGGTTAATTGGTCATTGTACGTTGCTACATGGATAAAATCGGGGGATTGTTGGGTGGTACAACTCAAAGGGCCAGATGGGTCTAATCAGTGTTGTACCTCAATAAATAAACAGTAAGAATCAAGGGGGAGTAGATAATGTGGATGGTCACGGTCTTTTCCCCAGGTCAGGGGAGTGTAAAACTGGAGGGCATAGGCTTTAGGTGAGAAGGGAGAGGAGAGAGATGAAAAGAGGATCTGACTGGCACAGATGGTAGTGGATGTGTGAAATGGGTGATCAGAAGAAGTAGTTGAGGCAGATGCTATGAGACTTAAAAAATATTTGGACAGGAACGGGATAGGAAAGATTTTGAGGGATATGTGATGAGCTCATGTAGGCAGCATGGACAGCATGGATGAGATGGGCCAAAGGGTCTGGTTCAATGCTGTATCTGTGCCAAGGGGTTTCCATTGTGGTTCAAATAATTCTACAATCCCAGGGAGAAACCTGGTATATCTGTCACCAAAAGACCAAAGGCAAGTAGATTCATTGAAGCAACATTGTCACTCTCTGGGTGTCTCGGGGGGGGGGGGGGGGGGGCTATGTCAGTCGTACTATCAGCACCCACCACCACATGCACTGGGACAAGAAGGGATTTCAAAGGACTTCCCCAGACCCACCTTTGCTGTGGTACGGCTGCTCCCAATCTCCATGTATCACGAGTTTCTGTAGAAAGCTGGTCAGGGCACCTGTAGCGAGGAACCTCTCAGTCAGAGGAAGCGACTCCAAGTGGCGCAAGTCCAGGGTGAACGGGTTAGAGGGAGGAGGCCACGTGCAGAGGGACACCAGCTCGGACACTATCTCCCAGATCTGCACAGCTGAGGCAAAGACAGAGTGAGGAGGTGACAGGGAGAGGGGGATGGTGGGGCAGGAAGCGAGAGGCAAGGCGAGGGGGCGGGAGGCAGATGAGACGTGGTGTGAGACACGCTGGTGAGAGGTGAGGTACAGGGGTGAGACACGGTGATGAGGCATCGTGCTGTGACAGGACGGTCAAACAAGGTGGTGAGAGGCGAGATATGGCCGGGAGGCACCGCGAGTGAGACACAGTGGGCAGTTACCATTTCGATGCCAGCCAGCAGTGGACTCCAGCCGTAGCGGGATGTCGTTGTCAGCCCCATCGCCGGCTGCAGACCTGAGCAGGTGTGGGTGGTGAGAGCGGAGCCAGACCAACGGCTGCTGGTATGTGGTGTACCCGGTCAGCAGGAAGAGGGTGCAGTCTGGGCCCTGCAGGGGCAAACATGGAGCTGGTGGGCTTCACACAGACACCGACCATGGATCCGAGAATGGGTCACCCGGGGGGGGGGGGGGGGGGGTGACAGGGTAAACACTGTCATGGGGGGGTGAATGCACTGGGACAGAGGATGCAAACACGGGTTAAACTGGGATAGAGGTTTTAAACACACTGGGACATAGGTAAACACACTGGAATACGTGGGTGGATCACGGAGTTACTCACGGGGACGACTACCTCATGATCACAGGGCGAGGCTGGGGGGAGACCCACATCCCCCTGTCCATTTCCAGAGGTCCTGAGAGCAGAGAACAGACCGTTAAATGCAGTAGAAGGAGAGAAGGAACGGGGAGGAAGAGTGGAGAGCAGGAGAAAAACGGGTGTAAAGGAGGGCAGAGGGAGGCAGGAAGGCTCAGGGTTGGAAGGTTACCATCATTACGTTAGACCATCGCCATCGTGAGACCTGAAACCAGAGTGTGCGGCCAGTTGAGCCAATGATGCCAGCAAAGGGCCACTGTCCCTCTTCCCATGGTGCCCCTCTGCCCAGAGTACTTCTTCCCATGATGCTCCTCCACCCAGAGTACTTCTTCCCATGGTGCCTCTCTGCCTAGAGTACTTCTTCCCATGATGGCTCTCTATCCATGATGTCCCTTTGTTTACAGAGCCCTTCTTCTCATCGACCCTCTCTGCCCACAGTGCCCTTCTCATGGTGCCTCTCTACCCACAGTGCCGTGCTTCTCATGGTGCCTCACCTAGACAGGGCAATGGCTTAGCAGTGGAAGAGAAGGCGGGGGTCAAAGGAGGGACATGGTGGCCCACATGGTGGGAACAGGCAGTCATGGATCAGTGCTGGGGGTGTGGGGGTCTGTGATGCTCACAAGAGAAGTTGGCTGCAGAAATGTGACCTTCACAAACTGGGGAGGGCTGTGGATCAGTATGCCTTGACGGTGGCCACACACGTTGCCTGGGTGGGAAAAGTAGAGGGGACATGGAGAGGATGTTTTCAAGAGTTGAAGAGATTAAGACCTGAGGGCATAGCCCTCTATAACAGAGATGAGGAGGAATTTCTTTCGCCAGAGGGTGGTAGATCTGCAGAATTTGTAGATACAGACAGCTATGGAGGCCAAAACAGAGGTTGATAGGTTCTTGATTAGAAAGGGTATCAAAGGTTGGGATTGAGAAATACTTCCTCATCTCTGTTCTAGAGGGCTGTGCCTTCTGATTTCAGACTCTTTGCCATGTCCCTCCTGCCCTTCTCAGCCCGGTGATGTGTGTGGCCACTGTCAAGGCATACTCTCGATCAGATGGTGGTGTAGACTCAATGAACCAAATGGCCTAATTTCACTCCTGTGTCTTCTGGGTTTAATGGAAAGGCTGCTGTGCCTTCGTAGCTCCAGCACCAGATTGGGCACCACAGTAGCGTAGTGCTTAGCACAATGCTTGGGGCATTCTGGAGGTTGGAGTTCAATTCCAGCGCTGTCATTAAGAGGTCCGTACGTCCTCCCCACGGAGCGCGTGGACTTTCCTCCAGGTGCTCCAGTTTCCTCCCAAAATCCAAAGAAGGGTAATTGGTCCTTATAAATTGTCCCGTGATTAGTTTATCGGGTTTGTCGGGGATTACTGGGGCAGCTTGGCTTGAAGCCTGGAAGGGCCAACTCCGCCTATATCGCAAAATAAAATGAACAGATCATCCTGTAGCAGTATAGAACCGAGAGGCAGACCACACTTGTGTACAGCTCTGGTCACACCATTACAGGAAGGGTGTGGGGGCTCTGGAGAGGGCGCAGAACAGGGTCGCCTGGATGAGAGAGAGCAAGAGCTAAAAGGAGAGATTGCGCAAACTTGGTTGTTTTCTATGGAGCGGCAGAGGCCTGACAAGAGTTTAATAAAACTATGAGAGGCATCGATAGGGGCTGACAGTCAGATTCTTGTTCTCGAGTAGAAATATCAATTACTAGAGGGCACAGCTTTAAGGTGAGAGGGGGAAACTTTAAAGGGGATGTGTGGGGTAAGTATTTTATTTTACAGAGAGCTGGGTGCCCGGAATAGGCAACCCGAAGAGGTTGTGGCACCAGATACATTATGTAGGAGGTACTTGGACAGGTATGCAAACAAAATGGAGGGAGTGGACTGTATGCAGACTGATGGGATTACTTTGGATTGGTGTCATGGCTGGCAAAGATAGGGTGGGCTGAAGGGCCTGTTCATTGGTGGAATTACAATCAGATCTTTCAGAACAGTCGAACAGGCTTGAGGTACATTGCTAACCTGTTCTCCTGCTCTCTCTGGATGCTGAACCTGACCTCTCCCATTCTAAATCTCAGTTCTCCAGAGTCCACGGGGGGTGGGGGGGGGGTCATTGGTGTGAAATTTGCTCCTTCTGGTTTGGGCTGTTTTTGCCCCCCACACCCCCGTCCAGCTCATGAGATTCCCAGCATAGATGTTTGGGGGGGGGGGGGGGGGGGGGAGAAGCTGGGGAGTTGACGTTACCTCTTCTGCAACCGCAGGGGCATCAGCGGAGAGGGGTCACCTGGCGGCGTCTGTCCGAATCCATGGCTCTCGGTGGGAGAGGTGATGGGGACCCTGGCACCACGAGCTATTTTCCAGCTCTGTCACAGAGAGGGAGGACAGTTACTATGATTCACAGTAAGACAAAAATCACAGCACCAACAGCATGTCCTGAACCAATCACGTGGACACCATGGCTCACCAGCTCCTCTACTTCCTCCGGAGGCTAAAGAAATCTGGCAAGTCCCCATCGAACCTCACCAACGTTTATCGACGCACCATAGAAAGCATCCTATTTGATGCCTCACAGTTCGGGATGCCTATTGTTCTGCTTACTGCCCATTACACCACTGGTGAGTAGGGCAGCAATGAAGGTCCTCCATCTCTGGTGGTGTTCAGGGCCTCCTTTGTCGTGACTCGGGTGGAGACTCGGGAATACTGTCACACTCAGATGTAGAAGGGTTCTTCGCTGCTGGTCCTGTAACAATTTTGTTTTACCAGTCAGGATTGTTAGCCCTGAGCTGAACCCCCGATCCTGAAGGACCGGTGGACCACTCTTGGTCTGACCTCTACCCTTTGACCTGTTTGGCATGGGTGACTCTACCAAGAGTCGAAGCATAAAGCCCGGACCGCAGTCAACATAGCTCCGGGTTAATGAGGCGTACAAGCCTCCAAACCCTATGACAAGGTTGTGGTCGTTTTGGCTGAATAGCTCTGCTTGTGACCATAAAAACTGCTGAGAACTGAAGACACCGCTCAGCACATCACAGAAACAACCCTCCCCTCCATGGCCTCCATCTATACTCCTTGCTGCCTCAGTCTAGTCTTGATGGTCTGAATGTCCTCCTTCACAAGGGGAGGATGAGGACAGGATGGGCAACGTAAGGCTTGGACTGGCCGCAGTCAGCTGCTATACCCCTTGGGCTGTCCTGAGGTGGTGAGAAGGTGCTTTAGAAACCGGCTGGACTTGAGCAGCGAGGAGGATGGGAGGAGTAGGCGACCCCCATTGAAATACTTACGAGATCCTTGTTTACCACAGACAGCAGCAGTTCCTCGCGGCCACGTAGCCAAGGCTGGAAGTATCGGAAACCCTGGGGGCAGAAGAAACCAAAATAGTTGGCTAGGTGGATGCAGCCAGCCAAATTCAAATCCAGAGCATCCGGAGGAAACCCACGTGGTCGTGGGGAGGATGTACAAACTCCTCACAGACAGCCACGGGAATTAAACCCTGATCAATGATCATTGGCTCTGTAAGGCGACTGATATGCGACTGCGCTGCCTTATCCCACCATTATCAGACTCTAGGATGGACCTATCATACAATGAACCCTTGATCTCCCAAGGCAACACACACAAAGCACTGGAGGAACTCAGCAGGTCAGGCAGCATCTATGGAACTGTTTCGGGCAGACCCTTCTTCAGGACTTGATCTCCCAATCTATCTATCGAGGCCCTTACACTTTCTGTGTCAGCCTGCACTGCATTTTCTCAGTACCAGTAACAATTAATTCTGAATTCCTTTTTATCACCTCGATGAACAGTACTGTGCAAAAGTCTTAGGCACAGCTAGGGTGCTCAAGACTTTTGCACATATTTTATGACATATATGAGTGATGATAAACCTGATTCTGATCTGGGTGTCTATTGTGGACTGAGAGTGGGAAGGGGGCAGGGAGAGGGGAATCATGGTTGGGAAAACGGGAAGTGAGAGGGCAGAGGAGGGAGTACCAGAAAGGCATTCTGTAGTGATCAATAAATCAATTGTTCGGAATCAAATGATCTTGCCTGGCATCTCAGGGCTGGGTGTGTCTGCACCCACATAACCCCATCCCTGGCACACCCCTAACGTGGCGCTCCACCATCACCGTTCCCAACATACTCTGCTCCCGCCAGATTTACAAACTTGTTCTCCGCTCCACGTTAACAAACACAGTAACAAAAACAATGTCTTAGGCACCCTAGCTAAATATACAGTATGTGCCAAAGACTTTTGCTCAATACCACACTTTTGTTTATTTAGAGATACAGCACAGTAACAGGCCCGTCCAGCCCAACGGGCTCGTACTGCCCATTTACACCCATCTGACCAATTAACCTACCAACCCATACGTATTTGGGAGGAAACCAGAGCACTTGGAAGAAACCATGGGGAGAACTTACAAAGTCCTTACAGACAGTGGCGGGATTGGACCTGACAATATAACAGTGTCAGGCTAACCACTATGTTACCGTGACGCCCCAAAAGTACGGAATGATTAGTCTGGATGGCGTACAAACCAAAAGCTTTTTGCTGTATATCGGGACACGTGACAATATAAATAGTTACCAATAGGTTATCTTCATTCTTCTCAACCAGAATTGGCCTCAGCTTTATTATCACTGTCTTAAGACCATAAAACCATAAGATAGAGGAGAATTAGGCCATTTGGCTCATCAAATCTGCTCCACCATTTCTTCATGGCTTATCCATCTTCCCTCTCAACCCCAATCTCCTGCTTCCTTCCATATCCCTTTGTGCCCTGACTAATCAAGAACCTATCAACCTCCACCTTATATATCCCCTATGACTTGGCCTCCAAAGCTGCCTGTGGCAATGCATTCCACAGATTCACCACTCTCTGACTAAAGAAATTCCTCATCTCCATTCTAGATGGACGTCCCTCTATTCTGAGGCTGTGTCCTCTGGTCTTAGACTCTCCCACCACAGGAAACATCCTCTCCACATCCACTCTATCGAGGCCTTTCCCCATTCGATAGGTCTCAATGAGGTCCCCCTTCATTCTTCAGAATTCCAGTCAGTACAGCTTATATGACGTGAGCCGCGTTTTGCAACAGCAGTATTGTGCAAAGACACAAAATCACATTAAAGTACAAAATAAATAAATCGTCTAAAAGAGGAACAGTGAGGTAGTGCTCACGGGTTCTGGTCTGTTCAGAAATCGGATGACAGAGGGGAAGAAGCTGTTCCTGAATCATTGAGAGTGTGTCTTCTGGCTCCTGCACCTCCCCCACGATGGAAATATAGTAATAGAACAGCACGATACAGGCCCTTCAGCCCATAATGTTGTGCCATCCTTTTAACCTAGTCAATTTAACCCTTCCCTCCCACATAGCCTTTCACTTCAGCATGCAAGTACAATAGCGACGAGAGCACGGTAGCCCCTCTACTTCCTTAGGAGTCTGCGGAGATTTGGCATAACATTTAAAACTTTGACAAACTTCTATAGATGTGTACTGGAGAGAAAATTGACTGACTCCATACTCCTAGTATGGGAACACTAAATGCCTTTGAATATTAAATCCTTAGCAGGTAATGGATTTGGCCCAGTACATCACATACAAAGCCCTCCCAACCATTGAGCACATCTACATGAAACACTGTCATAGGAAAGCAGCATCCATCATCAAAGATTGCCACCACCCAGGCCATGCTCTTTTCTCACTGCTGCCATCAGGTTGAAGGCACAAGCGCCTCAGGACTCGCACCACCAGGTTCAAGAACAGTTATTACCCACCCCTCAACCATCAGGTTCTTCAACCAAAGGAGGATAACTATGTTTACTTGCCCCATCATTGAAATGCTCCCAAAACAAATTACCTCACTTTAAGGATTCACTATCTCATTTTCTCATTATTTATTGCCATTTAATTATATTTGCATTTGCACAGTTTGCACTCTGGTTGATCTTTCATTGATCCTGTAATAGTTACCATTCTATGGATTTGCTGAGTATGCTCACAGGAAAATGAATCTCAGCGTTGTATATGGTGACATAAATGTACTTTGATAATAAAATTTACTTCGAACTTTTATTTCCAGGTAATTCCCAGTAATGTCTGATACTTAGGAGACTCCCTTCCTGGGTCTTAAACAAGCGTAACATTAATTCTCACCCAGCTTAGCTCACTAATTACAGACCCTCTTTACCTGGAGTGATCCCAGGATCAACAAATCTCCAAGAAAGTCCTTAAGTTGCTGCACCGATCTTGTCGAGTCCTAGAGAGACAACAAAAGAGCCCAATCAGCTCTGGAGCAGAGAAGGAATGGTGAACAGGGGACACCCTAAAATCATGTACAGGCATTGGGTCAGACAATAAAAAGTAACAGGCCCTTCAGCCCACAATATCTGTGCTGAAAGGTCAGGCATGGGCTGAATCGAGATAGCAGGGCCCGGGCCTGAGAGCAAGGAATGACCCATGGTTTGGATGATTTAATCGCTGGGCAAGATTGAAAAGATCAGGGTGTTTGTAAACTTGCGTTCTGAATGCTTTTTACTTTCTTTTATTGTTTGCACCACTTGCTTTTTTTCCCTCTCTGCACATTGGGTGCTAGTGGAGCTTTATTAAATGGGTTCTATTGGGCTTCTTTGTTTTGTGGCTGCCTGTAAAGGAGATGAATCTCAAGGTTGAACTTAAATCTCTCCTGCCTGTGGATAAACCATACTCCTCCATTCCCTGCATATTCTTGTGTCTAGCCAGCAGCCTCAAACACCATTGAACAGCACAGGCCCTTCAGCCCATAATACTATGATTACCTTTTAAATTACTCTAAGATCAATCTGACCCTTCGGTCCCACCATCCCCTCAATTTTGCCCACCTAACAGTCTTTTAAATGTTTTGCAATGTATCTGCCCCATTGGTACCCCTGGCAGCAAGTTCCACACACCTACCTCATGGTCATTAATATCTGCTTCCATCACAACTCCTGGCAGCCTCTTCCAGGCCTTGCCCCTCAAGTCACCTTTTAAACTTTCCCCTTCTCACCTTAAAAGTTATTGGCTTATTATTGTCACGTGCATTGAGGTACTGTGAAAACGTCGCTTTGTAGGCTATCAATAAAGATCACCATCATCATTATGAGTCATGGTCTTTGGCCATGACTGTTCTTGGCAATTTTACAACAGAAGTGGTTTGCCTTCTTCTGGGCAGTGTCTTTATAAGACGGGTGACCCCAGCCGTTATCAACACTCTTCAGAGATTGTCTGCCTGGTGTCAGTGGTCGCATAACCAGGACTTGTGATCTGCACCAGCTGCTCATACGACCATCCACCACCTGCTCCCATGGCTTCATGTGCCCCGATCAGGGGGAGCTAAGCAGGTGCTACACCTTGCCCATGGATGACCTGCAGGCTAGCGGAGGGAAGGAGTGCCCTACACCTTCTTTGGTAGATGTATTTCCACCCCACCAACCAGCTATATGACCTCTAGAATTGAATATTTCTACTATTGGAATGTACTTGTAGTAACAAAATGGAACCTGTATTGTCCCAGAGTGCTTTGCCAACAGTGTTCGTGCAACATTATGCCGATAGAAGCCAAGACCTGACAAACTTCAGACTAGCAGATTTGATTACTGGAAGAATGCCAAGTACACTGATTAAGCAGATGTAAAGAACGTCCTTGCACTGAAGCTATATAAAGGATAAAGGAGTGACTATGTTGTCTGTTTTATCAAATCTATCACCAGCTCATGTGCTGTGCTAGTCTTCCCCTGCAGCAAGAAAAATAAATGCACTTATGATTGATACACTCAGTTAATTGTTGTTATAAGACGCAGTGCTCGATACTACCCTGGGAGAAAGCCCTCTCACAATTTCACAAACTTCTATCAAGTCCTCCCTCAGCCTCTGCCGCATTAGAGAAACCCACCCAAGTTTATCTGACCTTACTCCTAAAAGCACATACCCTCTTGATGCACCATCAATAACTCTCTGAGACGTGAGGCGAGATATAGGCTTTTATTGACTGGAAGAAAGACCACGTAACAAGCAGCAATTGACCACCATACTACATCCTGGAGACTGAGAGGCTGGGGCTCAGGCCCCAATCGCCTTTATACCGGGCTAAGTGGGAGGAGCCACAGGAGCAGTCAGCGGGGCGGCGTGTCCAGACAGGTATATGTAGTTCACCACACCTCTAATCTGGGGTCCCCTCCAATGACTGAACTGCAGTGGGAGCCAAATGCGGCTTCACCAAAGGTTTGTACAGCCACAGCACAATTTCCCAACTTCTCTACCCGAAGCCCGGCCGATGAAGCCAAGCACATCGATTACCACCACCCGCATGCTCTCTGTGGGATCTTACCATGCCCAAAGGGGCAATTACCACGGCCATTGCACTTCAACCCAATTTCATTCGCTTCCTCGGAATTTGTTACTAAATCTCCGGCGCAGAAGTGGGAGGACTTTAAAAAAATCAACATGTTAAAGCAAAAATTTTAAAAAAGACTTACCTCTGCGGTTGAGTTCATTCTAATCGCCGGCTCCCAAATCAACGCAGTAAATTAGACTGCAATCAGTTTGAAGGAGTGGAATAAATGCATCTGTCATTGCATTATTGCATTACTTTTAAACAAAGTGTGCTTTATCGGGATTTTTTTTTGTTGTCCTTATTGCAAATGGGGCATTTTCTTTCATTTAAATCTCTTTCCTTTCATATAATATTTATAAATATATTATATTTGCAAGTGATTTGACTCATGATTATACAATTTCCTTCTAATGTTTCGCACTGCACAATAGTTTTCGCCGGATGTTATTTGCAAAGAGATAATCCGCCGGGCAATAAGGAATGACGTTGCTCCTAGCAACCGAATCCCGACCGACGAGGTAACGCTGGAGAGGCGACACCCTGACTCTGTAGCGTGGCTGCCACCAAAAATTACTGACGATTGTCTGCAATATCGCCCCCTACGGGCTGGGAGGACTGCATCGAAATACTGGCAATATAAATCAAGACACACCTTTCGACCCAGTCCTGCCGATCACGATGCTGATTTAAACTGCACGTAATTTGGCAAATCGGTTAATTATTGTCACACGTAGCGAGGTACAGTGGAAGACTTGTCTTGCATACTGTTCATACAGATCAAATCGTTGCAGGCAAAATTAAAAGAGGAAGGTAGAATTAAGTATTGCAGAAAAAATGCAGTGCAGCCTGGTAAGAGTCCATCTGATTGCACCAGGGAACCGTTTAATAGTTATAACAGTAGAGTGGACTGTCCTTGAGTCTGGAGGTACTTTCAGGCTTCTGTATCTTCTGCCTGATTGGGAGGGGAAGGGGTGGGGTGCAGGGGAAGAGAAAAAAGTCTGGAGTGGCTGGGGTGTTTGGTTTTTACCAAAGCAGTGAGAAGTGTAGACAGAATCCATGGGGGGGGGGGGGGGGAGAGGCTGGTTTCTGTGATGAGCTGGACTGTGTCCACACCCCTCTGCAGTTTTTTGCAGTATCTACACATCCGTCCATTCCCTGCCTGTCTGAATGCCTCTCAAATATTGAGACTCTATCTGTTTCCATCATTGCCCCCTAGATAGATAGATACTTTATTCATCCCCATGGGGAAATTCAACTTTTTTCCAATGTCCCATACACTTGTTGTAGCAAAACTAATTACATACAATACTTAACTCAGTAAAAAATATGATATACATCTAAATCACTATCTCAAAAAGCATTAATAATAGCTTTTAAAAAGTTCTTAAGTCCTGGCGGTAGAATTGTAAAGCCTAATGGCATTGGGGAGTATTGACCTCTTCATCCTGTCTGAGGAGCATTGCATCGATAGTAACCTGTCGCTGAAACTGCTTCTCTGTCTCTGGATGGTGCTATGTAGAGGATGTTCAGAGTTATCCATAATTGACCGTAGCCTACTCAGCGCCCTTCGCTCAGCTACCGATGTTAAACTCTCCAGTACTTTGCCCACGACAGAGCCCGCCTTCCTTACCAGCTTATTAAGACGTGAGGCGTCCCTCTTCTTAATGCTTCCTCCCCAACACGCCACCACAAAGAAGAGGGCGCTCTCCACAACTGACCTATAGAACATCTTCAGCATCTCACTACAGACATTGAATGACGCCAACCTTCTTAGGAAGTACAGTCGACTCTGTGCCTTCCTGCACAAGGCATCTGTGTTGGCAGTCCAGTCTAGCTTCTCGTCTAACTGTACTCCCAGATACTTGTAGGTCTTAACCTGCTCCACACATTCTCCATTAATGATCACTGGCTCCATATGAGGCCTAGATCTCCTAAAGTCCACCACCATCTCCTACCACACACGCCGGGCTCCCTGTGTAAAGGAAATGTTCGGCATTTTGGTTTGCAAGATTTCAACAGTATTTATTTATCGAGATACAGTGTGGAATAGGCCTTTCTGGCCCTTTGAGCTATGCCGCCCTACAACCCCGGATTTAATCTGAGCCTAATCACAGGACAATTTACAATGACCAGTTAACCTACCGACCGGTCTGTCTTTGGGCTGTGGGAGGAAACTGGAGCTCCCAGAAGAAACAACGAGAGTCACGGGGAGAATGTACAGAGTCCTTACAGACAGTGGCGGGAATTGAACCCAAGTCACTGGTACTGTAAAGCATGCTAACCACTACAGTAGAACTATAGAACATTACAGCACAGAAACAGGCCTTTTGGCCCTTCTTGGCTGTGCCAAACCATTTTTCTGCCTAGTACCACTGATCTGCACCTGGGCCATATCCCTCCAAACCCCTCTCATCCACATACCTGTCCAAGTTTTTCTTAAATGTTAAAAGTGAGCCCACATTTACCACTTCATCTGGCAGCTCATTCCACATTCCCACCACTGCCTGTGTGAAGCCCCCGAATGTTCCATTTAAACTTTTCTCCCTCACCCTTAACCCATGTCCTGTTTTTTTTTTCCCTCCCCTAGCCTCAGTGAAAAAAGCCTGTTTGCATTCACTCTATCTATACCCATCATAATTTTATCACCTCTATCAAATCTCCCCTCATTCTTCTATGCTCCAGGGAATAAAGTCCTTACCTATTCAACCTTTCTCTGTAACTCAGTTTCTCAAGTCCCAGCAACATCCTTGTAAACCTTCTGTGCACTCTTTCAAACTTATTAATATCCTTCACTGTGAAGCTTGAGCATGTAGATATTAAGAAAGAGGATGTGCTGAGCTTTTGGAAAGCATCATTGGATAAGTCACCGGGAGCAGACTGGATTACCCCAGCTACTGTGGAAAGCGAGGGAGATTGCTGAATCGCTGGCAATCTCAATGGAACCTCCGGAAGAGGTTCCGGAGGATTGGAGGTTTGTGGATGTTGCTCCCTTATTTAAGAAAGGGAGTAGAGATAGCCCAAGAAATTATAGACTAGTGAGTCTTACTTCAGTGGTTGGTAAGTTGATGGAGAAGATCCTGAGAGGCAGGATTTATGAACATTTGGAGAGGCATAAGATGATTAGGAATAGTCAGCATGGCTTTGTCAAAGGCAGCCTTACGAGCCTGATTGAATTTTTTGAGGATGTGACTAAACACATTGATAAAGGTAGAGCTGTAGATGCAATGTATATGGATTTCAGTAAGGCATTTGACAAGGTACCCCATACAAGGCTTATTGAGAAAGTAAGGAGGCATGGGATCCAAGGGGACATTGCTTTGTGGATCCAGAACTGGCTTGCCCGCAGAAGGCAAAGAGTGGTTGTAGACGGGTCATATTCTGCATGGAGGTCGGTGACCAGTGGAGTGCCTCAGGGATCTGTTCTGGGACCCCTACTCTTTGTGATTTTTATAAATGACTTAGATGAGGAAGTGGAGTGATGGGCTGGTAAATTTGCTGATGACACAAAGGTTGGGGGTGTTGTGGATAGTGTGGAGGGCTGTCAGAGGTTACAGCGGGGCATTGATAGGATGCAAAACTGGTCTGTGAAGTGGCAGATGGAGTTCAACCCAGATAAGTGTGAGGTGGTTCATTTTGTTAGGTCAAATATGATGGCAGAATATGGTATTAATGGTAAGGCTCTTGGCAGTGTGGAGGATCAGAGGGATCTTGGGGTCCAAGTCCATAGGACACTCAAAGCTGCTGTGCAACTTGACTCTGTGGTTAAGAAAGCATACGGTGCATTGGCCTTCATTAATTGTGTGATTGAGTTTAGGAGCTGAGAGGTAATGTTGCAGCTAGGACCCTGGTCAGACCCTGGGACCCTGGTCAGACCCCACTTGGAGTACTGTGCTCATTTCTGATTGCCTCACTATAGCAAGGATGTGGAAACCATAGAAAGAGTGCAGAGGAGATTTACAAGGATGTTGCCTGGATTGGGGAGCATGCCTTATGAGAATAGGTTGAGTGAACTCGGCCTTTTTTCCCCAGAGCGATGGAGAATGAGAGGTGACCTGATTGAGGCGTATAAGATGATGAGGGGCATTGATCATGTGGATAGTGGAGGCTTTTTACTAGGGCTGAAATGGCTAGCATGAGAGGGCACAGTTTTAAGGTACTTGGAAATAGGTACAGAAATGTCATTTTTTAAGCAGAGAGTGATGAGTGCGTGGAATGGGCTGCCGGCGATGGTGGTGGAGGCGGATACGATAGGGTCTTTTAAGAGATTCCTGGACAGGTACAAGGAGCTCAGAAAAATAAGAGGGCTATGAGTAACCCTAGGTAATTTCTAAGGTAAGGACATGTTCGGCACAGCTTAGTGGGCCAGAGTCTGGATTGTGCTGTAGGTTTTCTGTTTCTTTGTTACACTGCTTCCACAGGTGGGCCACACCAGGTGAAGGTAGCCAGTGGGTCTCATTCCCTGGTAAGATAGGGACAAGCCTGTCCTAGCATGCGAAGTCCGCTCCAGCAGACTGGGTGGATGAGACTTACAGTGAGATCCAACAGCCAGGAAAGTGGTTCTACAATGTGACATGGAGAGGGAAGGGCACGACAAGGCACAGGAGATGTCAAGGTTATCCACTGCAACCAAGGAAGATCCGAGTTGTGACAACTGCTCGTACCACTGGACTCAGACTTCTGAGGTCCAGGGAGTGGATCTGTCCCAGTGCAATGGCTTTTCCAATTTAAAAACGCTCCCACACAGGTTTCCTGTCCTCATCAGACACGATGGACAACCAACACCTCAATGGACTTTGTAATAATCAGATCTGTATGAACAGTATGCAAGACAAGTCCTGCATCTTGGTACAGGTGACAATAATAAACCAATTCCAATACTCTCAGTCTGCCCAGTCTCTCCCTATAACTGAGGCCCTCGAGACCTTCTTTGATATGTGTCCACCAGCTGGAGAACTGGGATAAAGAGATCAAATTGAGGAGGAAAACTGCTCCTGAGGCTTGGGAATTGTTGGGAATTCTCTACCCTGAACAGTGTGGGTGTCCACTCACTGCGAGGACGTTGCGAGTTAGTTACACCATTGGTGCTCAAGGTTGACAAAGACACTTCCCCTTTAAATACCTTTGTCAGATTTATTTAATTTAAAGGTGGCAGGGAAGTGACAGAAGCCAGTGCTTGAGTTCAGCAAACAAAGACAAGTGGATTCCTTCACCGAGAACAAGCTTTTTGTAACACCACGTAGACATGAAGGGAACAAAAAGCAAAGGGAATTCCGAATGGGAAAGTGATGTAAGTCCAGTACAAGTGCAGATTCTCCGACAGGATCTTCTGTCGAAGCACCAGAGTGTCCTGAGGTGACTTCATTTCATGCATCTTGGCAAACAAGGCTGTGAAGTGGAGTCAGGCCTGGGCTCAGCCTGCACGCGCCGAGAAGAAGGGCAGCCCACGCACAAAACTGTCCAGTTTGGAGCGGAACAGCTCGCTCTGGATTGGCTCATTCAGACTGCACAGTGGGTTCTTCACCACCAACTCTACGAAGATCTACAGGAGACAGAAAATTTCAGATAGAACTGCTGGTTTACTGTTTTTCTGCATATACAAACCCCAAACCCCTTGATTACTTTTCAGCCAGTAATTCACTCCCAGCGTGACATACAGAGCAAACTCAGCAGGTCAGGCAGCATCTTTGGAGGAGAAGAACAGTGGACTTTTCAGGCCAAGGCCCTTCATCATGAATATCTGGTGTTCCACACATGTAAACCACTTCAACACCAGACTGAAACTGACTCATGACTATCTCTTGTTCTTTGTACACTGCACAAATCCCAGGATTAGATTCCATTTTGTAATTCATTCCTATATCTAAACCCCTCAATTAAATCACAGCCTTTAACTCACTCCTGGGGATCTGTAGTTTTATATATAACCCCCTACGCCCCACTGAATTCAGCCCAAAACCCAGTGGGTATTTGTCTTATACAAATGCCATGAATCCTGGGTTAGTTCCAGCCTGTAAGTTATTGAGATTATTGATTAGATTACAGTCTAATCATTCACAGGGATCTGTTATTCTATATATAAATTCCCTCTCCCTGAAATCCTTGATTTGATTCCAATCTGCAACCAACTCCTAGCTATCTATTATTCTAAAATAACCCAGTGATAAAATAGATAACCAAAGTTCCAAAGTAAATATAAGTCACCATAAGACATAGGAGAAGTAGGCCATTCAGCCCTTCAAGTCTACTCCGCCATTCAATCATGGCTGATCCAATTCTTCCAGTCACCCCCACTCCCCTGCCTTCTCCCCATACCTTTGATGCCCTGGCTAATCAAGCCTTATCTATCTTTACCTTAAGTGCACCCAATGACTTCACCTCCACAGCCACTCATTGCAACAAGTTCCACAGATTTACCACCCTCTGACTAATTTCTCCACATCTCTGTTCTAAATGGATGTTCTTCAATCTTGAAGTCGTGCCCTCTTGTCCTAGATTCCCCTATCATGGGAAATAACTTTGCCATATCTAATCTGTTCAGGTCTTTTAACATTCAGAATATTTCAATGAGATTCCCCCCTCCCCCCATACTCCTGAACTCCAGGGAATACAGCCCAAGAGCTGCCAGACTTTCCTCATACAGTAACCCTTTCATTCCTGGAATCATTCTCATGAATCTTCTCTGAACCCTCTCCAATGTCAGTATATCTCTTCTAAAATAAGGAGCCCAAAACTGCACACAATACTCCAAGTGTGGTCTCACAAGTGCCTTATACAGCCTCAACATCACATCCCTGCTCTTATATTCTATACCGCTAGAAATGAATGCCAACATTGCATTCGCCTTCTTAAACAACGACTCATCCTGGAGGTTAACCTTTAGGGTATTCTGCACAAGGACTCCCAAGACCCTTTGCATCTCTGCAGTTTGAATTTTCTCCCCATCTAAATAAAAGTCTGCCCATTATTTTTCCAGTAAAGTACATAACCATACACTTTCCAACATTGTATTTCATTTGCCCATTCCCCTAAACTATTTAAGTCTCTGAAGGCTCGGTTTCCTCAACGTTACCCGCTCCTCCACCTATCTTTGTATTACTGGCAAATTTAGCCACAAATCCATTAATCCCATAGTCCAAATCACTGACATACATCGTAAAAAGCAGTGGTCCCAACACCGACCCCTGTGGAACTCCACTGATAATCAGCAGCCAGCCAGAATAGGATCCCTTTATTCCCACTCTGCTTTCTGCTGACCAGCCAATGCTCCACCCATGCTAATAACTCCCCTGTAATTCCTGGGCTCTTATCTTGCAAAGCAGCCTCATGTGTGGCGCCTTGTCAAAGGCCTTCTGAAAATCCAAGTACACAACATCCACTGATTCTCCTTTGTCTTTCTGCTTCTAATTTCCTCAAAAAATTGCAGTAGGTTAATCAGGCAGGATTTTCCTTTCAGGAAACCATGCTGGCTTTGGCCTGTCTTGTCAGGTGCCTCCAGGTACTCCCTAACCTCATCCCTAACAATCGATTCCAACAACTCCCCAATCACTGATGTCAGGCTACAGGTCTATAGTGTCTCACGGCTGGGTGTGTCTACATCCACACCACCCACTACCCTTGGCACTGCTCTGCCACCCATCCCACACCCCTCCCATGGCACTCCACCCTCACCACTCCCAAAGTCCTTTGCTCCTGTCAGATTTACAAATTTGCTCTTTCCTCTGCGTTGACAAATACAGTACTGTGTAAAAGTCTTAGACACAGCTTTATACGTGTGCCTGAAACTTTTTGCTCAATAATATAGATAGAGTGGACGTGGAGCGGGTCTTTCCTATAGTGGGGGTGCCTAGGACCAGGGACCACAGCCTCAGAATAGAAGGAAGTCTCTTTAGAACACAGATAAGGAGGGTTTTTTTGAGCCAGAGGGTGGTGAATCTGTGGACTTTGTTGTCACAGACGGCAGAGGAAGCCAAGCTGTAATGGGTGTATTTAAGTGGAGGCTGATAGGTTCTTGATTAGAAAGGGTGTCAAAGGTTTCAGGCAGAAGGCTGAGAATAGGGATGAAAGGTATAATAAATTGGCCATGATCAAATGGCGTAACAGACTCAATGGGCCTAATTCTACTCTATGTTTTATGGCCTTGTATACTGAATAAGAGATAACTGGGAGTTACAGGGAACTTCTGGATTTGATGTAAAGCTGCAATTCGCAACTGGAAATCTGAATCAGAACCAGAATCAGGTTTAATATCACCTGCATATGTCGTGAAGATTGTTATTTTGCAACAATAATACCTTGCAGCACATAATAATAAAAATAATAACTATAAATTACAATAAGCATATATTCAATCAAATTTAAAGTGCAAAAAGAGAGCAAAAAAAATAATGAGGTAGTGTTCATGGGTTCAATGTGCATTCAGAAATCTGATGGTGGACTGAAAGAAGCTGTTGTTGAAAATTTGAATGTCTCCCTTCAGGCTCCTGTACCTCCTTGATGGTAGCAATGAGAAGAGGGCATGTCCTAGGTGATGGAGGTCCTTAATGATAGCATTTTTGAGGCATCACCTTTTGAAGGTGTCCTCGATGCTGGGGGGAGGCTAGTGGCCAGGATGGAGTTGGCAGAGTTCACAACTTCCTGTGGATTTTGCCAATCCTGTGTAGTGGCACCCCCATACCAGACAGTGATGGAAGCAATTAAGTCTCCTCAGACTCCTAAAGAATATAACTGCTGTCATGCCTTCTTTGTAGCTTCATTGATATGTTGGGCCCAGGATGATCCTTAGAGATGTTGACACCCAGGAACTTGAAATTGCTCACCCTTTCCACTTCTGATCCCTCTACGAGGACGGCGTGTATTCCCTTTTCTGAAGCATAATCAATTCTTTGGTCTTACTGATGTTCAGTGCAAGGTTGTTGCTGTGACTCCGTTCAACTAGCTGGTATATCTTGCTCCTGTACACCCTCCCATCACCATCTGAAATTCTGCCAGCTACAGTTGTATTGTCAACAAATTTATAGATGGCGTATGAGTTGTGTCTAGCCACAGAGTTGTGAGTGTAGAGCTAAGCATGCATCCTGGATGTGCACCACTGTTGACCATCAACGAGGAGGAGATGTTATTTCTGATCTACACTGACTGCAGTCTCCTGGTGAGGAAGGATCTAGTTGCAGAGGGAGGTACAGAAGCCCAGGCTTTGGAGCTTGTTGATTAGAACTGAGGGAATGATTGTGGTGGATGGTCATATGATCAGCCGGTGCATATCACAGATCCTGGTCATGTGACCACTGGCGCCAGGCAGACAATCTCTGAAGAGTGTTGATAATGGCTGGGGTCACCCGTCTTGTAAAGACACTGCCCAGAGGAAGGCAATGGCAAAACACTTCTGTAGAAAAATTTGCCAAGAACAATCATGGTCATGTACCACATCATTTGATATGGCATGTAATAATAAACAATTAACAACAGAGAACAGTATAGTACAGCTCAGGCCCTTCGTACCACAACATTGTGACAACCCTTTGACCTAATCCATGATCAATCTACTCCCAATCCCTGTGGGACACCACTGGTCACTGAACTATAGGCAGAATACAGAACATCTACTAGATCAGGACCGAGTCACTGTAGGGAACTGCTCAGATGGTCCTCCCATAATGACCGTTGAGACACAAGAGACTGCTGGAATCTAGAGACACACACACACACACACACACACACACACACACACACACACACACACACACACACACACACACACACACACACACACACACACACACACACACACACACACACACACACACACACACACAAAGTGCTGGAAATATAGTTGATTCAGATGAAGGTTCTCAGTCCGGAACACTGGCTGTCCAATACCCTCTGTAGATGTTGCCTGAGCTGCTGAGCACTCTTCGTGTATCGCCATGGGATCTTTGCCCTTTATCTGACAGTGTGGCACTCCCTTGGTGGGAATGTCAACCTAGATCAGGGTTCCCAACCATGCACTGCTACCACTGACCGAGGGGTCTGTGGAACCCTTGCTCTGGAAGGTCTACTAGACCTTCAGGAGTGGGACTTGAACAAAGACTGTTTAGAAGCAGGGGGCGATGATCGGAGACCATAGAGCATTAACCTGCAGTCCAGATGCTGGGATGAGCGAACTGGAGATTTGAAAGGACTTACCGTGCTGTATATCTGGCTGAGAACGTCCCTGATATTTCCTACACCTAGGTCAGTGTTCATGACAATCTTCAGTCCCGTTGCCGTCTCGTAGTAATGCAACTTGTACTTGCTCGTTTGGAATGACAGGAAACCATCTTTACTGATCAGTGATGTTAAAGATCTAGAATATAGAATAGCTCGGCACAGTACGAACCCTTCAGTTCATGTTGCTTAGCTAACTTTTTATCCTACCCACAACAATCTAACTCTTCCCTCCTACACAGTCCATAACATTCCAATTTACTTTCATCCACATGCCTCTGTAAGATCCCTAAATGGCTCTTAAATATCAGCCTTGGCCACCACCCCCAGCAGTGCGTTCCAGGCACGTGTTACTCTGTAAAAAACCTAGATGACAACTCATCCTTATAATTCCACCACTCACCTTAAACAGATGTTAGTCATTGCCGCCCTGGGAATAAGAAACTGGTTCTCCACTTTATCTATGCCCCTTATCATGTTGGACACCTCTATCAAGTCACTTCTCAAAGCAGAGGGAGCTTCCATCAGCCATGGGAAGTGTGTGAAGGGACAGTGTAGACGGGTCTTCACTCTGTGTCTGACTCTGGGAATGTGTGAAGAGACGGTGTAGAGGGAGCTTCAGTCTGTGCCTGACCCTAGGAGTGTGTGATGGGACGGTGTGGAGGGAGCTTCACTCTGTGTCTGACCCCGGGAATATGTGATGGGACAGTGTAGACAGATCTTCAGTCTGTGTCTGACCCTGGGAGTGTGTGATGGGACAGTGTAGAGGGAGCTTCTCTCTGTGTCTGACCCCGGGAGTGTGTGATGGGACAGTGTAGAGGGAGCTTCTCTCTGTGTCTGACCCCGGGAGTGTGTGATGGGACAGTGTGGAGGGAGCTTCAGTCTGTGCTGACCCTGGGAGTGTGTGATGGGATGGTGTGGAGGGAGCTTTTCTCTGTGTCTGACCCTGGGAGTGTGTGATGGGACGGTGTGGAGGGAGCTTCTCTCTGTGTCTGACTTTATACCTGGCCCAACAGTGAGACAGGAGATCTGTGGATGATTTGTCATTGCTGAACTCTGCCAATATTAGATGAGCCAAATGGTTTGGCCCAGAATGGAAGGAGATCAGTGAAGGATACAGATCAACAGGAGACATCTTGTTGACAAAGGACCGGATAGAGAACAGCATCCCATACATCAGCTGATATTCCTGGAAGGCACAAACATAGCCAATTAATGGAATAGGGTGGACATGCAGAGTATTCTTCCAATAATGTGTGGTCAAGGAACAAAGGACATAGCCTCTGAATACAAGGACATCCCTTTCAAACAGAGATGAGGAATTTCTTTAGCCAGAGGATAGTGAATCTGTGGAATTCATTGCCACGGGTGGCTGTGGAGACCAAGTCATTGGGTATATTTAAAGCAGAGGTTAATAGGTTCTTGATTAGTACGGGTGTCAAAGGTTATGTGGAGAATGGGATTGAGAGGGATAATATATCAGCCATGATGGAGCAGACTCAATGGGCCAAATGGCCTAATTTGCTCCTATGTTTTATGGTCTAAGTTACAGAGTCTTAAAAGCATAGATTAGCTTCATTTGTCACATGTACATCGAAATGTACAGTGCAATGCATCAGGGCTTGTTCAGAAAGGGAAGTGGTTCCACTGAAGTATCAGAGGGTTCTGTAGGGCGAGTACCAGAAGACTGTTTTCTCAGGATAGACAGATTGGAAGCAGGGCTCAGATGAATTTCTTTAGCCAGAGGGTGATGAATCTATGGAATTCATTGCCACAGGCGGCTGGGGAGGCCACATGACTGGGTGCATTAAAGATGGAGATTGATAGGTTCTTGATTAGTCAGGGCGTAAAACCTTATGGGGAGAAGGCAGCAAAACGGGGTTGAAAGATCCTATGGTCTTATGAGAGGAAATGTCTTTGGCCTTGAAGGTTGTGAGTGTCTCCATTCCAGGGACATTGAAGAACATCCAAGCCTAAAACCTGTGGATGTTGGAAACGATATGGGCCTCAGGCGGGAGAGTGGAGGAAGTGCAGAATGGCTTTCCTGCTTCCTGTGAACAGTCTTATCCTCAGCCATGGGCGAAGAGATGCTGAGGAACTTCACGATGCTCACTCTCCAGCTGTTCTGCTTGTGTCCAGTGTAAACAGAGCTGATGATGAGTACAGCTGACTAGCTGGTAGAGATTCGCTTTATAGTGGTTAGAGATTAGCTTAATTTGTCACATGTACACTAAAACACAGAAACATATGTAGTTTTGTGTCAATGACCAACACAGTATAAAGACCATGCTGGGGGCAGCCAGGAACCATTGCCACACCTCTATCATGGTTATTCTTTCTCTCCATGCCTTTGTGGCACAACAGGTGGCAACTGTGCCATTTCTTTGGCATTTGAACTGGTTGTTTTTACGAGGTTGAGTTGCTAGCTAAATGATCAACCCAGCATGGAAGGAAGGCCTGCAAGGAGCCGGCCGGTTTCGAACCCAGGACCACTCACCTCGAAGTCCAGTGCAGATGCCACTACACCACCAGCTGAGTAGCACCAACGTAGCATGCCCACAAAAAGCAGCAGGATGCAAAATCTGAAGCCAACCTGTGCGCCATTTACTGACGTTAGCAACCATCTCGGGGTTGAGGAGGTCTAGTCACCTGCTACCTTCTCCATCCCTAGAATCACTCCTCACCAATACACAACAGAAACTCGACAACCACAGGTACTCACTCCAGTGATCTACAGCCACAGGTCAAACTACGATTCTTGCGAGCGGTGGGTTCTCGGACTGGCCATGCAGCCTGGAGTTTCAATATAAGACCATATAGGAGCAAAATTAGGCCATATGGCCCATCGCACCTGCTCCACCATTTCATCATGGCTGATCCAATTTTCTTCTCAGCACCAATCCCCTTGTATCCCTTCATGCCCTGACCAATCAAGAATCTATCAACCTCTGCCTTAAATATACATAAAGACCTGGCTTCCTCAGCTGCCTTGACAAATTCCACAGATTAACCACTCTCTGCCATCTCTATTCTCAAAGGATGCCGCTCTATTCTGAGGCTGTGTCCTCTAGTCTTCAACTCTCTCACCATAAGAAACATCCTCTCCACATCCACTCAATCAACGTCTTTCACCATTCGATAGATTTCAATGAGGTCAGACCTCATTCTTCAGAATTCTAGTGAGTACAGGCCCAGAGCCATCAAACACTCTTCGTATGACAAGCCATTCAATCCTGGAATCATTTTAGATACCTCCAGGAGCAGCCTGAAAGACATGCGGCCGGTGGAGGATCCAATTCTTCGCTGGTTTAATCGACTGAAGTGTTGTGGGAGACTGAAAGATTGGGACAGCTAGTGGGGTTGGACGAAGGTCTTGGTACCGAGATCTCGCTCTCTCTCTTGATGGTGAGTGAGAGCCTGTTAGTCCTTGAGTCGGGGTTGGGAGGGAGGGTCTCAGAGAAGCGACGCAGCAGACTGAACATCGGAACAGAGAGCTGCTGGTCTCAGTGCTCGTTGTTGGTGCAGGAGCGACCTCTCTCTCTCTCTCTGTCGCTGGGGAGAGAGAGCCTATCTAAGATACCCAAGTGTTGGAATATGGACAACAAGATCAAGGTCTCGTTGGGGTTTTTGCCATTGCTTGAATAGTAAGGGGGGGCGTGGTGTTAGTGCTTCAGCTGGTGGACATGGGGAAGGGGGGGAGTTGATTCTTCTGCTGCTTGTGTGAGGGAGGGAGGGGCTTTAGGATTTTTCATATTAGTATCATCAAATTATTACTATCAAATTCACAGATGAAATGACTTTGATTGGCCTTATTTCTAGCAGTGATGAGACAGCCTGCTGAGGACAGGTTAACACCCTGACACAATGGTGCCAGGATAACCTCTCCCTCAGTGTCCTAAAAACAAGAGCGGATTGTGGATTACAGGAGGAATGGAGACAGGCTTGGCCCGATCAACATCAATGGATCTGCAGTTAAGAGGGTGAATAGTTTAATGTTCCTTGGTATACACATCACTGATGATCTCACCTGGACTGTACACACCAGCTCACCAGCACAACAGTCTCTTCCACTGAAGAAGCTCACCATGAGCCCCCAAGTCATTACGACCTTCTACCGGGGCACCATTGAGAGCATCCTGACTGGCTGTATCACCATCTGGTACAGGAACTGCAACAACCTTGATGGCTGGGCACTGCAGAGAGTGGTACAGACAGCCCAGCACATCTGTGGGTGTCACCTTCCCTCCATTGAGGACATTTACAGCAGCAGGTGTGTAAAGAAGGCCTGGAAGATTATCGGGGACACCAGTCACCCCAACCATAAACTGTTTCAGCTGCTTCCGTCTGGTAAATGGTTCTGCAGCATTAAAGTCAGAACCAACAGGCTATGGGACAGCTTCTTTCGACAAGCCATTAGACTTATAAACTCACATGTCCGTACATTTTGACAGCGTCACAATGCAAAGTTTTTTACTCCCTCACATTGTGGAATGGATGTAAGATTAAAATAAATTTATTCAATCCAATCATTTTTTGGGGTTTTATGTATGCATTCTCTGATATTAAATGGAACCACCGCAGCTTTAGAAGATCAGAGGAGATTGAATAAACCATCACGCTACCTCCAGAGGACTCCACCCATGTGTTTGGTGGAGTACGTACCGGCACAAACAACGTGCTGCAATAATTGGAGGAGCCGGCATGGTATGTAGTGCTAGCACAGCACCAGCGACCTGAGTTCAATCCTGCTGCTGTCTGAAAAGCGGTCAGTACTTTCGGCCCCTGTGCTCTGATTGCCTCCTACTTTCCAAAGATGTCCAGGTCAGTAGGTAAATTGGTCACAAGGGTGTAACAGAGAGTGTTGGCTCTTTGGGTCCAAAAGGTCTGTTTCCCTATATAAAATTAAAATTAAAACTCAGTAGATTGAGCAACTTCTGTGGGAGGAAAGAAACTGCTGGAATATGTAATTCTGTAAATCTGCTTGACTACATTCAAAAGGTAGTTAATGATTTATTGTTATTTTTGTGTTGAAGATGTTACAAGAGTGAGATTCTCTTCGACTTCCTCTGCTGAAAAGATTGAAATTAGATTAGCTTTATTTGTCACTGGGTGACAGGGTGGAGATACGTGTCTACCAAAGGAGGTGTAAGGTGCTTCTTTTCTCTGCTACCCTGCAGGTCACCCTTGGGCAAGGTGTAGCACCCACTTAGCCCCCTGATCAGGGTCATGTGAAGCCATGGGAGCAGGTGGTGGTTGGTCATTTGAGCAGCTGGTTCATATTGCAAGTCCTGGTTATGCGACCACTGATGCCAGGCAGACAATCTCTGAAGAGTATTGATAATGGCTGGGGTCACCCGTCTTGTAAAGACACTGCCCAGAAGAAGGCAATGGCAAACTATTCCTGTAGAAAAGTTTGCCAAGAACAATCGTGGTTATGGACCATGACTGTCATGTCATATAACATGACATAAGGATGATTTGTCTCGTGTACAGTCGGCCCTCCTTATCCGCGAATTCCACATGTGCGAATTCAACCAACTGCGGATCGAGAAAACACAGAAGTGCTCTTCAAGCACTTGTTCGAGCATTATTCGCCTCGCGTCTCATTCATGCGCTACTTTGTTCCTGTGAAAAAATGACTCCTAAAAAGCAATTCGGACGCTTGATCCTCCTTAGATGGAGAGATGTTGCCCCGCCCACTCATGCGCAATGGCTTAACGACATTATGGCCTGCTTGGACCTCGAAAAAATTCATTATTCAGTTCTTAATTCGGATCTAAAGTTCCATAAGGTCTGGGGACCTTTTATCGAGTACTTTCATAACCTTCCTCTTGACTAAGGTTTTTTTTCTTTTCGGTCCCTTGCTTTCAGCTCCCTTTTTTTTTCTGGTAGTAGGCATTATTATCCTCTGTTGCTAAGTGTATTCACAGTCTGGGAGTTTGACTGTCCTGACTTATACTCTCTATATTGTGTGGTGGTTGGTCTGGAGTTGTTTTTTTCTTGTGTTGTGGGGCTTGGGGAGGACACTAAGCTCACTTGTCTTTAATTTAGGTGCTTTTTTGTTAAATTCTCTTCCTTTGTAGCATATTGTTATTGTATGCTTAATTTTGCACTGTATTAATGCTCCTCATTGGGATTTGGGGTTTTTAATTTTGTAAAATGTTTTGAAAAACTAATAAAAAAAATTTTTTTTAAAGCAATTCGGTGGTCAAAGCAATTCCTCAAAGGTGCTATTAAGGTGCTATCTCTCGCCGAGAAGGTAGAAATATTAGATCTTTTGAAAAGTGGCATGTCGCTTTCCGAAGTGGGCCGTAAGGTCAGTAAGAACGAATCGAGCATTCGCACAATAAAGCAGAAAGAAGCTGAAATTCGTGGAAGTGTCAGTGCCGCCCCTACAACGGCAAAAAATGGTCTCTGGTTTGTGATAAGGTACTTGCGAAGACTGAGAAATCATTAAGTGTGTGGCTAGAGGACATGTCACAGAAGCATAACCCTGTCGATGGCCAAATTATACAAGAAAAAGCTCTTAGTCCCTATGAGCACTACTGTGATGAGGTTGACGAGAGCGAGAGAAAAGAACTTAAGGCTAGTAAGGGTTGGCTGGCTGGCTACATAAAGCGCTACAGCCTCAAGAACGTAAAGATCACGGGAGAATCGGCATCGGCTGATGCTGAGGTTGCAGCAGCGTTCCCAGAGGAGCTCCAGAATCTCATAGAAGAGAAAGGCTACCTTCCAGAGCAATTGTGATGAAACGGCCTTGAACTGGAAGAAGATGCCCAATTGTACCTACATCCATAAGAGTGCCCAGCAGGCCCCGGGGTTCAAGGCCTGGAAAGATCGCCTTACTCTGGTGCTGTGCAGCAACGCAGCCGGTCACATGATCAAGCCAGGACTTGTCTACTAAGCAAACAACCCCCGGGCCCTTAAGAACAAAAACAAAAATTGCCTACCCGTATTCTGGCAACACAACAAGAAGGCTTGGGTGACAGCGATCTTGTCCTTCAAAGAGAAGGGGCTGCCATTCAACGATCTCCTCATAATTGACAATGCTCCGGCCATCCCCAATCTCTCTGCATCGCCGACGATGTTCCTGCCTCCTAACACTACGTCACTGCTGCAGCCACTTGATCAAGGCATCATCAAGTGCATTCAGGCGACTTACATCCGCCTCACCTTTGGGAGGATTCGTGCTGTCCTTGATGTAACCCTGATTGCAGTATCATGGATTTATGGAAGAAATTCACAATTGCAGATGCAATTGTGCTTATTGCAGAGGCTGTAGACGCTGTAAAGCCCGAGACAGTGAATGCATGTTGGAACCTATTATGGAGTGAGGCAGTCAATGATTTCAGGGGCTTCCCCACTATTAATGCTGAAGTCAGGGATATCCTGAATGTTGCAAGGGAAGTTGGCGGGGAAGGCTTCTCTGACATGATCGAGAACGACGTCGAGGAACACATAGAAGAGCATAAGAGAAACCCTTACCAATGAGGAACTCGAAGATCTGCTGAAAGCCTCTACAGAAGAAGATGATGATGATGATGATGATGAAGTAGATTTAGAGGAGGCAGAGCCATTAATTTGGACGGGTGAAAAATTTGCAGCAGTTTTTCACCAGGCGCAAGTGTTAAAGGATATGATCCTCGACTATAATCCTTTGATGGAACAAAGCCTCCGTGTCACCCGAGGGATAACAACATGCCTACAACCACTGCAAGATTTGTTTGATGATGCAAAGAAAAAGAGACAGCTTCCTATAAAAATATTTCTAACTAAAGCATCTGCAATACTGAATTCTCGACGTTCAACGCTTGAAGATTCTCAGCCCTCAGCCTCCACAGTTCCTGACTTAGTATTATTCAGCCTCCTCCAAAGCGTCCTCATTCCATAAACAAGACGGTGTAACAACTACTGTACAGATATTAAAAGTTTTACTCGTTGCTTGATCATTGTTCACCTCGCGTATCGTTCGTTCGCTGCTTGTGTTGTGAGCGGGAGGAACATGCAGTCTTTTTTTCTTGTCAATAAGACAGTGTAACAACTACTTATATGGCATTTCCATTGTATTAGGTGTTACAAGTAATCTAGAGACGATTTAAAGTATATGGGAGGACGTGCGTAGGTTATATGCAAATAATACGCCTCCTTATATAACGGACTTCAGCATCCGTGAATTTTGGTATCTACAGTGTTCCTGGAACCAATTCCCCCGCGGATAAGGAGGACCGACTGTATATTGAAACACACAGTAAAATCCATCCAGTCCGAATGTGGGTGCTGGGAGCAGCCCACAAGTTTAGCCTTACCAGGTGGTGATATACTCAATCAGAATGCTCCCCATGGCACGTCTGTAGAAATTTGCCAGTGTCCTTGGTGACATTCAAGTCAAGTCAAGTCACTTTTATTGTCATTTCGACCATAACTGCTGGTACAGTACATAGTAAAAATGAGACAATGTTTTTCAGGACCATGGTGTTACATGACACAGTACAAAAACTGGACTGAACTCTGTAAAAAAAAAACACAGAGAAGGCTACACTAGACTACAGACCTACACAGGACTGCGTAAAAGTGCACAAAAACAGTGCAGGCATTACAATAAATAATAAACAGGACAATAGGGCAAGGTGTCAGTCCAGGCTCTGGGTATTGAGGAGTCTGATAGCTTGGGGGAAGAAACTGTTACATAGTCTGGTCGTGAGAGCCCGAATGCTTCGGAGCCTTTTCCCAGACGGCAGGAGGGAGAAGAGTTTGTGTGAGGGGTGCGTGGGGTCCTTCATAATGCTGTTTCCTTTGCGGATGCAGTGTGTAGTGTAAATGTCTGCAATGGCGGGAAGAGAGACCCCGATGATCTTCTCAGCTGACCTCACTATCTGCTGCAGGGTTTTGCGATCCGAGATGGTGTAATTTCCAAACCAGGCAGTGATGCAGCTGCTCAGGATGCTCTCAATACAACCCCTGTAGAATGTGATGAGGATGGGGCGTGGGAGATGGACTTTCCTCAACCTTCACAGAAAGTAGAGACGCTGCTGGGCTTCCTTTGCTATGGAGTTGGTGTTGAGGGACCAGGTGAGATTCTCCGCCAGGTGAACACCAAGAAATTTGGTGCTCTTAACAATCTCTACCGAGGAGCCGTCGATGTTCAGCGGGGAGTGGTCGCTTTGTGCCCTCCTGAAGTCAACAACCATCTCTTTTGTTTTAAAGAAATTCCAAATTTCCTCAAACTCCTAATAAAACGACTCACTTTCATAGAGTCACAGAAACAGTCCCGTCGGCTGTCTAGTTTGTGCCAGCCATTGTAAACTACCTACTCCCATCAATCTGCAGCAGGACCATAGCCTCCCCTCCCCTCCCCGCATACCTGTACCATCCATGTGCCTATCCAAACTTCTCTTAAACGTTGAAATTGAGCTCACATGCACCACTTGCGCTGGCAGCTCATTCCACACTCTCAACACCCTGAGTGAAGAAGTTTCCTCTCATGTTCTCCTTCAATTTTTCACCTTTCCACGTTAACCCAAGACTTCTAGTTGTTGTCTAACCCAAAAAAGCCTGCTTGCATTTACCCTATCTATAGACCCTCATAATTTTGTACACCTCTATTAACTCTGCCCTCAAACTTCTATATTCCAAGGAATAAAGTCCTAATGTCATCAATTTTTCCATATAACACAGGTCCTTCGGATCCAGCAACATCCTTGTAAATTTTCTCTGTACTCTTCCAATCTTATTTACATCTTTCCTGTATGTAGGTAACCAAAACTGCACACAATACTCCAAATTAGGCCTCACACATCAACATCCCATCTCCTATACTTAATACTTTGATTTATGAAGGCCAATGTGCCAAAAGCTTTATGACCCTACTTTCAATGAATTATGGACCTGTGTTTCCAGATCCCTTTGTTCTACTGCACTCCTCAGTGCCCTACCGTTCACTGTGTAAGACCTACCCTGGTTGGTCCTACCGAAACCTCGCACTTGTCTGCATTAAATTCCATCTGCCATTTTTTCGCTTATTTTTTCAGCTGGTCCGAATCCTGCTACAAGCCATTATAGTCTTCCTACACCCCAATTTTGGTGTTATCTGCAAATCTGTTTATCAGTTAATCACATTATCATCCATAGTATTGAAACAGATGACAAACAGCAACGGACCCAGCATCAATCCCTGCAGCACTCTAGTCACAGGCCTCCAATCAAAGAGGCAACCATCTACACTACTCTCTGGCTTTTTCCACAAAGCCAACATCTAATCCAATTTATTAACCCATCTTGAACCTTCTTGACCAATCTCCCATGCAGGACTTCGTCAAATGCCACTGCCTTGCTTTCATCAACTTTCTTGGTAGCTTCCTCAAAAAACATTATAAAATTGGGTCAGACATGACTTACCCCACATGAAGCCATGCTGACTATCCTTAATCAGTCCATGTCTATCCAAATACACATATATCCCTTAGAATACCTTCCAATGACTTTCTCACCGCTAATGGCAAGCTCACTGGCTGATAATTTTCTGGTTTATTTTTAAAGTATTTCTGAAACAGTGGAACAGCATTGGCTCTCCTCCAATCCTCCAGCACTTGCTTCCCACAGTATCCAAGGGAACACCTTATCAGGCCCTAGGGATTTATTATCCTAGGCATTAATATGGGAGTCCCTGTCAATATGTGGAAAGTTAAAATCACCTTCTATAATAACCTGTAAGAGTCTGCGATCTCTCTACAAATTTGTTCCTCTAAATCCCAGTGGTCTGTAATGTAGCCCCATTAAAGTAGTCATACCTTTACTATTACTCAGTTCCTATTGCTCCATCTCAACATTTTTATTCCTGACTTTGAGGCCTGAGCAACATCTGTCTCCACAACCTCTCCACTATCTGTACTGCCACGCTGGTTCCCGTATCCCTAGTCAAGGACTTCTCATGTTCTTGATATTTATTGCTTACTGATTTATTATTTTTGCTTCTTCTTTTTGTATTTACAGAGTTTGTGTGGGCACTCTGGTTGAATGCCCTAGTTGGGAGGTCATTTATTGATTCCGTTATAGTTATTCTTCTGTAGGTTTATTGAGTACATCCACAAGAAAATGAATCTCAGAGTTGTATATGGTAACATAACAAATTTACTTTGAACTTTAATAAAATATAGCAGCTATCGTGCCTTCTTTGTCATTGCATCACTATGTTGGGCCACGGATAGATCATCAGAGATGTTGACACCCAGGAACTTGAAACTGCTCACCTTTTCCCAGCTGACCCCTCAATAAGGACTGGTGTGTGTTCCCTCCATTTCCCCTTCCTTTATCCCACAAGGTAGTTATGTCTGTATCCTAAAGCTTAATTAATCTCCAACACTGTGTGAATCTGGTTTCCTCCCGCATCCCAAAGATGTACAGGTTAGGGTTGGTATGCTGCAGGCATGGCAACACACGCGGGCTGCCCCAGCATATCCTCGGACGGTGTTTGTCGCTGACACAAGACGAAGTGTTTCCTTGTAGCTTTGATGCACATACGACAGACAGATAAAGCAAATCTCTTGATGAAGGATATAGAAGAGGATCAGGATTTTTGTAGGGGGTGTGGGGAGTAAACCAACAGGTACATTAATATCACTCACTTGTTCCCTTGAGATGCCGGCGTGTTTCTTCCGATTCCATTCACTGTAGTGCAGGCAGACTCCATTCCGATCAAAGATGTACAGATTGTGAACTGTCATCTGGTGGTAGATGAGAGAGTGAAAGAGATGAGAGAGAGAGTGTGAAAGAGATAAGAGAGAGAGTGAAAGAGATTTGGTTTAATTAAAAAAAGGCTTGTGGAAACTTTCACTTCCTTTTTAGACCTTCATTGGTAATGTTTACATGGAACACTCCAACAAGAAAGCAGTACAGGTGTCCCCCGTTTTTCGAACGTTCGCTTTATGACACGTCGCTGTTACGAAAGACCTACATCAGTTACCCGTTTTCGCTAACAGAAGGTGTTTTCACTGTTACGAAAAAGGCAGCGCGAGAAAAGGCAGTCCGCGCACCGAGCAGCCAAGCTCCTCCCCCGGAACTGCATTCTAGCCTGCATTGCTTAAATACGTGCCTGTGAGCATCTGTGCTTTATGTCGATTTATTTTGTGCATCCGTTAGCAATATGAGTTCTAAGGTATCGGAAAAGCCTAAACGGGTGCATAAAGGTGTTACACAGCGTAAAACTAGACATAATTAATCGTTTCGATAGTGGTGAACAAAGTAAGGATATAGTAAGTTTGGCTAAGGGTTTGTGGACATTGACGAAGGTGATGTTGAAGAGGTTTTGGCATCCCATGACCAAGAACTGAGAGATGAAGAGCTGATGAAGAGGAAAGGATAACAATTGAAGCCGAACGCAGTAGCGAACGGCCCAAAAGTGAAGTCCTCCAGGAACTGAACGTGAAGCACTTGTGTGAGATTTTTGCTGTGATTGACAATGCTGCAATGATTGCAGAAAAGTATGACTTTAATTTTGAAAGGGTACATAGGTTTAGGGCATATTTGCAGGATGGTTTGAGTGCTTACAAAGAAGTGTATGATAGAAAAATGTGCGAGGCTAAGCAGTCAAGCGTACTGTCATTTTTCAAGCCTTCCACATCAGAAGGTGATATTTGATCTTCAACACTGAGGCAGACAGACATAGAAGATGACCTGCCTGTCCTGATGGAAACAGACAACGATGAGATGACACCCCAGTCTCCTTTACCTTCCACCACCCCAACCTCCGACGACTCAGTCTAACACACCATCATCAGTGTGCTCGCTCTCTTCTCGATTCTGGTAAGTCAAACTACACTGTACATACATTATTTCTACTTTATATAGGCTGTGTATTTTTATGTGTTATTTGGCAGCTTCATAGCTTAAAGGTTGCTGGAGAGAGTGCTTCTGCCGAGAGCGCTTGCGCCGAGTGTTTCTGCCGGGAGTGCTTTGCGCTGCGAATTTCTGCCGAGAGCGCTTGCGCCGAGTGTTTCTGCCGGGAGTGCTGCTGAGAGTGCTTGTGTGAGATTTTCGCTGTGGTGGACAGTGCTGCAATAATTGTAGAAAAGTATTCCTACATTATATAGGCTGTGTATTTATCAGATCAATCCTGCTTTTATTATGTGTACTGTTATTTTAGGTTTTATGTGTTATTTGGCATGATTTGGTAGGTTATTTTTTGGGTCTGCAAACGCTCACAAATTTTTCCCATATAAATAAATGGTAATTGCTTCTTCACTTTACGACATTCCGGCTTATGAACCATTTCATAGGAACGCTCTACCTTCGAATAGCGGGGGGAAACCTGTATCCATCATCAAAGACTCTCAACATTCAGGCCATGCTCTCTTCTCGCTGCCACCATCAGGCAGGAGGTATTGTTTGTTTCAATGTATAGTGGCATGCAAAAGTTTGGGCACCCCGGTCAAAATTTCTGTTACTGTGAATAGTTAAGTGAGTAGAAGATGAACTGATCTCCAAAAGACATAAAGTTAAAGATGAAACATTCTTTTCATCATTTGAAGCAAGTATATTATTTTTATTTTGTACGATTTTAGAGTGAAAAAAGGAAAGGAGCACCATGCAAAAGTTTGGGCACCCCAAGAGATTTGAGCTCTCAGATATCTTTTACCAAGTTCTCAGACCTTAAATGTCTTGTTAGGGCTATGGCTTATTCACAGTCATTGTTAGGAAAGACCAGGTGATGCAAATTTCAAAGCTTTACAAATACCCTGACTCCTCAACCTTGTCCCAACAATCAGCAGCCATGGGCTCCTCTAAGCAGTTGCCTAGCACTCTGAAAATTAAAATAAATGATACCCACAAAGCAGGAGAAGGCTATAAGAAGATAGCAAAGCGTTTTCAGGTAGCCGTTTCCTCAGTTTGTAATGTAATTAAGAAATGACAGTTAACAGGAACAGTGGAGGTCAAGTTGAGGTCTGGAAGATGAAGAGAACTTTCCGAGAGAACTGCTTACAGGATTGCTAGAAAGGCAAATCAAAACCCCCGGTTGACTGCAAAAGACCTTCAGGAAGATTTAGTAGACTCTGGAGTGGTGGTGCACTGTTCTACTGTGCAGTGACACCTGCACAAATATGACCTTCATGGAGAGTCATCAGAAGAAAATCTTTCCTGCATCCTCACCACAAAATTCAGCATCAGAAGTTTGCAAAGGAACATCTAAACAAGCCTGATGCATTTTGGAAACAAGTCCTGTGGACTGATGAAGTTAAAATAGAACTTTATGCCCGCAATGAGCAAAGGTATGTTTGGAGAAAAAAGGGCGCAGAATTTCATGAAAAGAACACATCTCCAACTGTTAAGCATGGAGGTGGATCGATCATGCTTTGGGCTTGTGTTGCAGCCAGTGGCACAGGGAACATTTAACTGGTAGAGGGAAGAATGAATTCAATTAAATACCAGCAAATTCTGGTAGCAAACATCACACCGTCTGTAAAAAGGCTGAAGATGAAAAGAGGATGGCTTCTATAACAGGATAGTGGTTTTAAACACACCTCAAAATCCACAATGGACTACCTCAAGAGGCGCAAGCTGAAGGTTTTTGCATGGCCCTCACAGTCCCCCGACCTAAACATCATCGAAAATCTGTGGATAGACCTCAAGAGAACAGTGCATGCAAGACGGCCCAAGAATCTCACAGAACTAGAAGCCTTTTGCAAGGAAGAATGGGTGAAAATCCCCCAAACAACAATTGAAAGACTCTTAGCTGGCTACAGAAAGCGTTTACAAGCTGTGAGACTTACCAAAGGGGGTGTTACTGACCATGCAGGGTGCCCAAACTTTTGCTTCGGGCCCTTTTCCTTTTTTGTTATTTTGAAACTTAAAAGATGGAAATAAAAAAGTAATCTTGCTTAAAATATTAAAGAAATGTGTCATCTTTAACTTTATGCCTTTTGGAAATCAGGTCATCTTTTCCTCACTTAGCTATTCATAGAAATTTTGACCAGGGGTGCCCAAACTTTTGCATGCCACTGTATATGTGATAAGTAAATCTGAGGGCAGCTCACTCACTCACTCCTTTACAACAGCAACAGCATAGCCAGCAATGTTCGCAGCCCAAAAAAACAGTAAATAAACACCCAATAGTGTCCTCGATTACCTCCAACCCTGAGACCTTTACCTTCCCCTGGTTCCAGACTCACAGCCTTGTATTGACTTCCACCACTGATGCCTATGTCTTTAAATGCCCGGGCACCCTCCCGCTCTGTGCCCCTGACCAAGAGTAGGGTCAGATGCATTCATACATCGTGAATACTGACACAGTGCCAGTGTTTTATGCAAGGGGGATCGCCAGCCCTAGGAATACATCACTGTCAACAACAAATATTGTGAAGAGGAACAATGGAAGAATCTGACAATGTCCCAAGACTGTCTCCACTGCTTCATCTATCCCCTCATTGGCTCCCTTCACCCTCTACTTCCACCGTTTACCCTCTACCCCTCAAACTATTACTCCCTTCCCCCTCATTCCCCTGTACTCTCTTCCCCATCTGCACCTCTCAATTCACTCCTCATCCTCTGCCCCTTCCCAGCTTACCCCTCCTCCCTCTTCCCCATCAGCCCCTCACACTTTACACCTTCCCCCTCCATTACTCCTCCCTGAGCATTCCATTTTCCCTATTTTCATTACCTCAACGTACTTGTGTAGGCTATGATCTGTCTGCAGGACACCCAAATCACGTGACAATATAAGCATCTACCCCCTTCCCTTCTAGTTCTGATGAAGGATGCAGTCCGAAACGTCGATTGTTTATTCCCCTCATAGATGCTGCCTGACTTGCTGAGGTCCTCCAGCAATTCATCTGGGTTTCCAACATCTTCCATTCCGTTCTCCAGCCGCCTGACACAACCCTGATCGCTACCGCAGGAAAGCAACACTATGACTACCTTGAACTTTATCTATTGCCTAGTTATGTTTTTGTATAATCTCGCATTAACAAGAAACTACCAGTCTGTTTTTACGCTTTCCCGTCTCCCACACCGTCACCTGTTAACACTCTCTACCCTCCAGCCCCAGCTTCCCTCATCCTCTCCTTACCACCCCACAACTCCCCCCCCCCCCCCCCACCAACCCTACCGCTAACCCTCTCTACCATTCACTTCTCATTCCCCACCCACCCCCGGACCCGACCAACGATCACTTCTGGTGGGATCTTGCTGTGTCGGGGAGGGGTAGGGCAGCAACTACGGCGACAACAGCGTAGGAACGTTCCTGGGACGGAGGCGGCCGACATTACCTACCCTCGCCCCTCCGGATACCCTCCCAACCCTCCCCGCCCCGGATACCCTCTCCATCCTCCCTCCGTACCTCAGTAACCCCGCTGTCGTTCCGGACTCCGGCGCAGCGCAGGACAGCCTGTGCCGGGGACCTTCCTGCGCCCACCATGTCGCTCACCCACCGCGGAACCCCCTGCAGTATGTCCTGGGTGGTGCTCCATTGCGGCAAGCAGGGGAAAGGTGCGGACTGGGAGGACAGCGAGAGATGGACAGCCTTGGTTTGGCCAGAGCGGCCGCAGGCAGTACAGCGGGCAGCCGCGGGGTTAGCAGTTGGGGTCCTACATGGCCAGCGGTCGCAGGAGACGGGATAGACGGTTGCTATGGAGAGGGAGCGGGAGCCTGAGCGGGGGATCGAAGAAGAGAGGGAGAGGTAACGGAGTGAAGGGAGTAATGGGGAAAGCTTGGAGGGTGGGGGTCAGGTGTGAGAGGTAAGGATAAGAGGGATGTGTGTGAGGGTCAGGAGCGGGAGGAAAGGATGGAGGGAGAGAGAGGGGTATGTGTGGGTTTCAGGAGCGGGAGGAAAGGATGGAAGGGAAGGGAGAAAGAGTGAGGGACTGGAAGAGAACATGAGGAAGGCCGAGGGAGGGAGATGTGTGTGGTGACGGGGGCATTAAAGTTTGGAGGGAGCAGGAGATGTCAGTGGAAGAGGGAGGAAGGGTGAGAAGGTAAGGGGGCAGGAAGGTAACGGTTCGGGAGAGATGTCGGGGGAAAGGGGTCCAGGAACGGGAGATGTCGGGGGGATATGGTTCCAGGAACAGGAGATGTCGGGTGGATAGGGTTCAAGGAACGGGAGATGTCTGCGCGGATAGAGTTTAAGGAACGGGAAATGTCAGGAGGTGGAGGGGGAGGAAGGTTCCAGGAACGGGAGATGTCCGGGGGGTGGGGGGATTGAGGGGAAGGAGTCCAGGAAAGGGAGATGTCCCAGCCTCCCGGAAGGCCACATCTGCACCAGGTGTGTCGAGCTGCCGCTCCTTAGGGACCTGGATGCAGCTCGATGACCTTTGCCTGATCAGAGAAAGTGAGGAGGTGATAGAGAGGATCTATAGGCAAGTAATCACACCGGAGCCTACCTGGGGGAAGCAACAGTCTCTGGCTCTGTGTCTCAGAAGGGTAGGGAAAGGAAGAAAGCAGCAGTAAAAGGGGATTCTATAGTTAGAGGGTTAGACAGGCGATTCTGTGGACACAGGAAATAAACGCAAATAAGGTGCCAGAGTCCGGGATGTTTCTGATTGCGTCCATGATATCCTAAAGTGGGAAGGAGAACAGCTAGAGGTCGTGGTACATATTGGTACCAATGACATAAGTAGGAAAATGGAGGAGGTCCTGAAAACAGACTACAGGGAGTTAGGAAGGAAGTTGTGAAGCAGGACCTCAAAGGTAGTAATCTCGGGATTACTGCCTACGCCAATTGATAGTGACTATAGGAGTAGAATGAGGTGGAGGATAAATGCGTGGCGGAGGGATTGGAGCGGGGGGCAGGGATTCAGATTTCTGGATCATTGGGAGCTCTTCTGGTCCAGGTGTGACCTGTACAATAAGGACGGGTTGCACTTAAATCCGAGGGGGACCAATATCCTGGTGGGGAGGTTTGCTAAAGCTATTGGGAAGAGTTTAAACTAGAATTGCTGGGGGGGGGGGGGGGGGAACCGAACTGAAGAGACAGAGGAAGAGGCGGTTGGCTCAGAAATAGAGAAAGCTTGTAGACAGTGCGAAAGGGAGGATAGGCAGGTGATAGAGAAGGGACACACTGAGACCAATGGTTTGAGATGTGTCTATTTTAATGCAAGGAGTATCATGACCAGAGCGGGTGAGTTTAGAGCGTGGATCAGTACTTGGAGCTATGATATTGTGGCCATTACAGAGACTTGGATGGTTCGGGGCAGGAATGGCTACTTAGAGTGCCAGGCTTTAGATGTTTCAGAAAGGATAAGGAGGGAGGAAAAAGAGGTGGGGGCGTGACACTGCTGATCAGAGATAGTGTCACGGCTGCAGAAAAGGAGGAAGTCATGGTGGGATTGTCTACAGAGTCTCTGTGGGTGGAAGTTAGACCACCCAATAGTAAGAGGGACATTGAGGAGCAGATAGGGAAACAGATTCTGTAAAGTTGTAATAATAACAGGGTTTTTGTGGTGGGAGATTTTAATTTCCCAAATATTGATTGGCATCTCCCTAGAGCAAGGGGTTTAGATGGGGTGGAGTTTGTTAGGTGTGTTCAGGAAGGTTTCCTGACACGATAGGTAGATAAGCCTAGAAGAGGAGAGGCTGTGCTTGATCTGGTATTGGGAAATGAACCTGGTCAGGTGTCAGGTCTCTCAGTTTGAGAGCATTTTTGAGATAGTGATCACAGTTCTATCTCCTTTACCATACCATTGGAGAGGGATAGGAATAGACAAGTTGGGAAAGCTATCAGGCTGGAACTTGGAAGCATTAATTGGGAACAGATGTTCTCAGGGAAATGTGGCAAATGCTCAGGGGATATTTGCGTGGAGTTCTGCCTAGGTACGTTCCAATGAGACGGGGAAAGGATGGTAGGGTATAGCAACTGTGCTGTACAAAGGCTGTTGAAAATCTAGTCAAGAAGAAAAGAAAAGCTTAGGAAAGATTCAAAAGACTAGGTAATGATAGAGATCTAGAAGATTATAAGCTAGCAGGAAGGAGCTTAAGAATGAAATTAGGAGAGCCAGAAAGGGCCATGAGAAGGCCTTGGCGAGGAGGATTAAGGAAAACCCCAAGGCATTCTACAAGTATGTGAAGAGCAAGAAGATTGGATGTGAGAGAATAGGACCAATCAAGTGTGACAGTGAAAAAGTGTGTATGGAACCGGAGGAGATAGCAGAGGTACTTAATGAATACTTTGCTTCAGTATTCACTAAGGAAAAGAACCTTGACAATTGTAGGGATGACTTACAGCGGACTGAAAAGCTTGAGCATATAGACATTAAGAAAGAGGATGTGCTGGAGCTTTTGGAAAGCATCAAGTTGGGGCCGGATGAGATGTACCCCAGGTGACTGTGGGAGGCGAGGGAGGAGATTGCTGAGCCTCTGGCGATGATCTTTTTGCATCATCAATGGGGACGAGAGACGTTCCGGATGATTGGAGGGTTGCAGATGTTGTTCCATTATTCAAAAAAGGGAGTAGAGATTGCCCAGTAAATTATCGACCAGTGAGCCTTACCTCAGTGGTTGGTAAGCTGATGGAAAAGATCCTGAGATGCAGGATTTATGTACATTTGAAGATGCAGAATATGGTTAGGAATATCAGCATGGCTTTGTCAAAGGCAGGTCATGCCTTACGAGCCTGTTTGAATTTTTTGAGGATGTGACTAAACACATTGATGAAGGAAGAGCAGTAGATGTAGTGTATATGGATTTCAGTAAGGCATTTGATAAGGTACCCCATGCAAGGCTTATTGAGAAAGTAAGGAGGCATGGGATCCAAGGGGACATTGCTTTGTGGATCCAGAACTGGCTTGCCCACAGAAGGGAAAGAGTGGTTGTAGGTGGGTCATATTCTGCATGGAGGTCAGTCACCAGTGGGGTGCCTCAGGGATCTGTTCTGGGACCCTTACTCTTTGTGATTTTTATAAATGACTTGGATGAAGAAGTGGATGGATGGGTTAGTAAATTTACTGATGACACAAAGGTTGGGGGTGTTGTGGATAGCGTGGAGGGCTGTCAGAGGTTAAAATGGGACATTGATAGGATGCAAAACTGGGCTGAGAGGTGGGAGATGGAGTTCAACCCAGATAAGTGTGAGGTGGTTCATTTTGGTAGGTCAAGTATGATGGCAGAATGAAGTATTAATGATAAGACTCTTGGCAGTGTGGAGGATCAGAGGGATCTTGCGGTCACTCAAAGCTGCTGCACAGGTTGACTCTGTGGTTAAGAAGGCATTGGCCTTCATCAATCGTGGGATTGAGTTTAGGAGCCGAGAGGTAATGTTGCAGCTATATAGGACCCTGGTCAGACCCCACTTGGAGTACTGTGCTCAGTTCTGGACGCCTCACTATAGGAAGGATGTAGAAACCATAGAAAGGGTGCAGAGGAGATTTACAAGGATGTTGCCTGGATTGGGGAGCATGCCTTATGAGAATCGGTTGAGTGAACTCGGCCTTGTTTCCATGGAGCGACTGAGGATGAGAGGTGACCTGATAAAGGTGTATAAGATGATGAGAGGCATGTGGATAGTCGAACGCTTTTTCCCAGGGCTGAAATGGCCAACGTGAGAGGGCACAGTTTTAAGGTGCTTGGAAGTAGGTACAGAGGAGATGTCGGGTAAGTTTTTTACGCAGAGTGGTGAGTGCATGGAATAGGCTGCCGGCAACGATGGTGGAGGTGGAATCGATAGGGTCTTTTGAGAGCTCCTGGTCAGGTACATGGAGCTTAGAAAAATAGAGGGTATGGGTAACTCGAGGTAATTTCTAAAGTAAGTATATGGTTGGCACGGCTTTGTGGGCTGAAGGCCTACATTGTGCTGTAGGTTTTCTATGTTTCTACGTCGGGGGCGATAGGAGTCCAGGAATGGGAGATGTCGGGGCAAAGGAGTCCAGGAATAGGAAGTGTTGGGGGGAGGGGACCAAGAATGGGATATGGGGGTGTAAATGGAGATTAGGGGGAGGTGAGAGGGTCAGGAGAGGGAATGGGTCTCTCATTGGAAGAGTTGTGAGGAAGGGAAGTAGAAATGGGAGTGTTGAGGTAAGGGGGAGGGAGGAGGGGATAGGAGAAATGAAAGGGAGGTAAGGAATCAGTGGTGGGGAGGGAGAAGAAATGGGAGGCTCACTGGTGGTAGTGTGGAGGGAGAGGACAGTACTTGAGGATAAGGAGGCTGTGTCAGAGAGACAGATTTGACAGGGAATGTGGGGTTATGGTAAGCGGGAAGGGTTACAGGAGGTGAGGGGTGACGATACCGTTGTGTAGGTAAAAGAGGAGGATTTGGAGGGAGTGGATTTAGATGAATTGGGGTAGTGTCAGAAGGAAGGGGAAGAGGCTTACATAACTCTGCCTCCCCCGCTCCTTCCCTCCCCCCATGAATCTATCCTTCCCCCTCACCTCACTCCAGCTCCCCTCACTTCTTTCCATTCTGCCACTCCCCCTACACACCTCAAGAACCCTCAGCAGATGAGCCTCCCATCCCTTGTCCCTTCCCACCACTCTGACCCCTTACCTTCCTCTCCTTCCCTGGGTTAGTTTGAAGGCAGTAGGGAGGTATTACTTTTGGGCTGAAGAGTGTGTGGCAGAGACCCACACAGCTCAGTACCTCTTGGGGGTGGGATTGGATGAGGTGGGGAGGGATGTTCCAATGTCACTCTGATCCCATGAATGTTAAAAGCAAACAAAGCAGCTTCCGATCTTCCCTTTGGTTCCATTGACAGGAGTGAGACAGAGATCAGTCTGTGCTGTGGAGAGGATCACGCCCGGTTTTGAGCAGACGGCACAAAGTGATGGACTGCCCCATCCTAGCCGAGGATCTGCTGAGTGACGTGGAACCCCTGTCCCTTTCTGTGCCAAGCTCTGCCCCAGTCAGCCCCAGCCCCAGCGGAGCCGCACCCTCTGTCACCCACTCCGTTACCATTGCCTCGGCCCGTTCGCTTCCTGCTAGCCCGAGCACCGTGCTTGCCTCCTCCTCGGAGGTCACCACCAGACTCTACACTTCGCTGCAGACAAACCATCAGTTTGAACTCTGGCCTGCTCCTGGAGGGGGAGAGGAGCCCTCAGGCAAGCATTCCATCAGTGGAAGCTTGACAAAGGATGCCACTCGCCCCAACTGCACCGTGGCATTGTCGAGGAGACAAACCTCAGCTTCAGCACAAGGAGAGATGGCAGAGCATGGTGGTGCATCTGTCTGCACTGACAGGCCCTGTGCCAAGATTCCTGGGTCTCGGCCCTTCATCGGACTGCAGGACGGCATCCTGGGCACCTCATTGGCACCCAAGGAGCTCATTGTCAACCAACACCCAAAGCCGACTCGCCTCACCAGGGACAAGGGCTCTGCTGGTCACTTGGCACTGCCTGACCTGGAGGAGCTGGCTGTGGAGATGACCCAGAGACTGTCCAAGAGGGCGGAGACCAGCAGTGGACCAAAGGTAAGCCTGAACCTCTCTCAACAGTGAACACAAGAGATGATTGCTGCTTTATACTGCTGCTGTGTGTCTGTTCTTGTTCATTTACACAGGCAGGTACCAGGGTATCCAGGGTATACATTGATAGGTTCTTGATTGGAAAGGGCATCAAAGGTTATGGGGAGAAGGCAGGAGAATGGGATTGACAGGGATAATAAATCAGCCATGTTGAAATGATGGAACAGACTTGATGGGCAAATGGCCAAATTCTGCTCCTAGATATGATGATCTTATCCCATGAAAATTAGCTTCTTGCTGCAGCAGCACAGTACGTTCATTTGTTTTGTGCCGTGTTGTATGAAATAGACCATGATTGTTCTTGGCAAGTTTTATCTACAGAAGTGGTTTGCCATTGCCACCTTCTGGGCAGTGTCTTTACAAGACAGGTGACCCCATCCATTATCAATACTCTTCAGAGATTGCTTGGCGTCAGTGGTCACATAACCAGGACTTATGATCTGCACCACCTGCTCCCATGGCATCATGTGACCCAGGTACTGTACTACACCTTGCCAAGGGTGACCTGAGGCTAGCGGAGGGAAGGAACGCCTTGCACTCCTTTGGTATAAGCGTCTCCACCCCGCCTCCCAACACCCCAGTATGTGACCCACAAAAGTTAACATAAACTTGTGGAAGGGGGCGGCATTGTGGTTAGTGTAAAGCTATTACAGCACCAGCTTCTCGGGTTCAGTTCAGCCACTCTCTGTAAGGAGGTTGTGGTTTCCTCTGGGTGCCTCAATTTCCTTCCACATCCAAAGACATACCGATTAGTAGGTTAATTGATCACATGGATGTAATTTGGCTTGTTGAATCAGAAATGCCTGTTACCTTGCTGTAGCTCTAAATTTAAAAAAAACTTAATTTAACATAAATTATACCGACACATGCGCAAAGTTAAGCAACAAAATAAACATAACTCCATTGCAAGTTGAGAGGAAAAGGAAAGTGTGTCAGGTTGGTTGAACAACCCGATGGCAGTGGACATGAAGCTGCTGTTGAATCTTGAGGGTGGGCTTTTGGGCTGCTGTACCTCCTGCCTGATCAGCATAGAGAGCATGGCCTGGGTGGTAGGGGTCCTGGATGATGGATATCCTCAGTGGTGGGGAGACCAGTACACTTCACAGGACTGGCTGAGTCCCACCGCTCTGAGTGCCTACTGTACTATTGCAACATAGCTGTTTACCAAGGAATCCAGGGGCAGTTCCAGTGAGCCAAGGGAATATTCACAGTAAATTTATTATCAAAGTGTGTATGCTTTGGCCTGTACTCAATCGAATTTAGAAGGGGGTAAATCTTATTGGTACCTACCGAATGTTGAATGGACTAGACAAGTTGGATGTGGAGGGGATGTTTCCGATGGTGGGGGGTGTCCAGAACTAGATGGCACAGCCTCAAAATTGAGGGGCAACCCTTTAGAACAGAGGTAAGAAGGAATTTTTTTTTAGCCAGAGGGTGGTGAATCTGTGGAGTGCTCTGCCACAGACACCTGTAGAGGACAAGACCATGGATATATTTAAAGCGAAAATTGATAGTTTCCTGATTGGTCAGGTTATCAAAGGATAAGTTGAGAGGACAGGTATATGGGGTTGAGTGGGATTGAGGATCAGCCATGTTGGAATGGCGGAGCAGACTCGATGGGCTGAATGGCCTAATTCTGCTCCTGTGTCTTATCATCTTTCTGTGTAAAAGTCTTAGGAACCCTAGTTATATATATGCTCCTAATAGACTTTTGCGGTTCTGTACGTCTATGTACAGTTGAGGGTAGTGACTGGGAAAGACTTGGGGCTGACACGATGAAAAGCGTTTATTTTATGCAGTGTCTAATCACTGTAGCTCCAGTCCAGATGAAGGGTCTTGACCTGAAACGTTGAATGTCCTTTTCCCTCCACAGACGCTTCCCAACCTGCTGAGTTCCTCCAGCAGTTTGTTTTTCTTTTGTTCTGGAAATCACTGCCTGTAGGTGCAGTGGAAACAGTATCATCAGTTCCTTCAGCGTGAGTGAAGCCAGGCACTTCAGAATGACTAGCAAGTACACAGGCATAAGTGTGGTAGCTCTTTAGAGTTGGCAGGTATTCAGCTGAATGGCCTTCCTCTGCAAAGATTCTGTGACTGGAGGTAAAAGACAGTTCAGAGTTCATGCTGGTTCATTTACTGAATGTACCTAGACCAAACCAAGATAAGAACATAAGGTATAGGAGGAGAATTAGGCCATTTGATCCATTGAGTCTGCTCTGCTATTCCATCGTTGCTGATTTATTATCCCTCTCAAACTCATTTTCCTACTTCTCACCGTAACCTTTGGCATCCTGACTAATCCAGATAGCAAGATTCCCTCTTCAAATAAAATCGTTGAAATTGCTGGATGTTTAACTACAATCTATCAGTTTTATGTTCACTTTTTACTGAGGCCAGTTTCTATTTCCAACAAAGGTTATGTTTATTTAAATTTAGGATTTACCTTGGTTGGTTTGAATGTATTCTCCTGATATTTAGTCCAGTCTATAGTTACAGTAATTGCCTTGAAAGGTGATTCCATGTATTCTAGAATGGTTCTGACAGACTGGAAGTTTCATTTGTAACCCTGTTGTTTACAAATGGAGGGAGAGAGAAAGTGGGCAGTTCTAGATCAATTAGATTCACATTGTAAGTGTTGGAGTCTGTTCTAAGGGAAATGGTAAAAGACCACTGAAAAGAATAATTGGACTGGACAAATTCAAAAGAATAACATATTTGAGAAATCCGTAAGTTTTTAAGGTTGTAACTTGTAGAATAGATGAGGGTGAAGTGGTTTACATGATGTATTTGTACTTTCAGTAAGCACTTGGTAAGATACTGCTCGAAACATTATTAAGCACAATCAGAGGGGAATCTACTGGCATGGGTTGAGGATTGGCTAACAGACATAGAACAGTCTTTCACACAGAGAGTGTTGAGTATCTGTAATAAGCTGCCAGAGGAACTTTTAGAAGTGTTTACAATGATAATTGAACTGGATTTCAGTAATCTCATTGAAACCCATTGATTGTTGAAAGGTCTCGATAAAGTAGATGTTTCCTAAGCGGAGAGGTCTAGGACCAGAGGGCGCAGCCTCAGAATAGAGCAGGAGTTCTCAACCATTTTTTGGATGCTATGGATGCCTACTATTAACTGAGGGTTTGGTGGATCCCAGGTTGGGAACCCTTGCTATAGAAGGACGTCCATTTAGAATGGAGATGAGGAGGAATTTCTTCAGCCAGAGGGTGGTGAATATGGAATTCATTGCCCCAGGTGGCTGTGGAGGTCAAGTCATCGGGTATATTTAAGATAGGGGTTGACAGATTCTTCATTAGTCAGGACACGAAGGGGTACAGGGAGAAGGCAGGAGATTGGGGTTGAGAGGGAAATAGATCAGCCATGATGAAATGGCGGAACAGACCAAATGGCCTAATTCTGCCCCTATACATTTAGACAGTGCATGAGTAGGAAAAATTCCAAGGTAAACGTGATTAACACAGGCAAACTGGACTAGCTTGGAAATGAATTGAGTCAAAGGGCTTGTTTTCATGCTATATAACTCTTTTCTGAGGGTTGAGAGGCAGTGGATAATGGGTTGTTGTTACTGAGTTTCCAGCTGTTCACAACTGATTCATGTGAGGGGATCAGAGGTTGTTGAAGGTACTTAGCTGGGTTTTGGTGTGTGGTGTGGGGAGGGGGGGGGGATACAGACTTCAGAGGGATATGGACAGGTCAAGTGAATGGGTATGTAGATAAACAGTAAAATATATGTGGAAAATGTGAGCTCATCTACCTTTAGAACGTAGGCCAATGCAGTTCAGTACGGGTCCTTCGGCCCATGGTGTTGTTTTGACCTATGTAAACCTACTCCACAGCAATCTAACCTTCCTTCCGACACAGCCCATAGCCCTCCATTTTTCTTATATCCATGTGTCTATATAAGAGTGTCTTAAATGTCCCTATTATATCAGCCTCTACAACCGTTCCTGGCAGTATATTCCAGGCACCCACCACTCTGTGTTTAAAAAAAAGTTTCCAAAAAAAGTTCACTCCCTACTTGTACATAGTTTTTTCCTTTTGCTTGTTTTTTCTTTCCACTCTTTTCTATAAGTGTATACCTCAGATAAATATTTCGTGGAGATTTGTGATATATATGATTATATCATATATATGTACAATGTCTGAAATACATCTTATGGAAATGTTTGTTTATGATGAACTTCAATAAAAAAATAAAATACAAAGAAAAAAGTTTCCTCTGAAATCTTCCCCTAAACTTTGCTCCACTCACCTTAAACAGATGTCCTCTGGTATTGGCAATTGCTGCCCTGGTGGAAAAAGCTGACTGTCTACTTTATTTATGTCTCTCATTATCTATCAAGTCATCTCTCATTCTTCTTTGCTCCAAGGAGAAAAGCACTAGTTTGCTCAACCTATTTTCTTATCCAGGCAGTAACCTGTTAAATCTCGTCACCCTTTCTATAGCTTCCAAATTCTTTCGATAATGAGGTGACCAGAGCTGACCACGGTACTCTCTGTGTGGTTTAACCAGGGTTTTATAAACCTGCAACATTACTGAACTCGGCTCCTAACTAATGAAGGTTAACACACTATATGCCTTCTTAACCACCCTGTCAACTTGGGAGGCAACTTTGAGGGCTGTGGACCTCAAGATCCCTCTGTTCATCCCCACTTCTCTGAATCCTGCCAAAGCCTTGTACTCGGCTTTCAAGTTTGATCTTTGTGTAGTAAAAAAGCAGCTTGGTGTGTTTTTTCAGTTAAAAGATTGAAAAGTGTTGGTGTACAGAGAGACTCGAGTGTTTTTGTACATAAAACACTCAATTTTAGTGTAGATTTGGCAAATAATCAGCAAGATAAACAGAGAAGATCCTCCACCCTGGCAGTGTTCAGTGCCTTTTTCATTGTGTCAGGAGCTATCATTCGTTTTCACTGCCGTCAGTCATGCAAGTCCCAGGTGGAGACTCGGGAATACCGTCACACTCAGATGTAGAAGGATTCTTCATTGCTGTTTCCGTAAAAATTTTGTTTTACCAGTCAGGGTTGTTAGCCCTGAGCTGAACCCCAGAACCCAGAGGTCCGGTGGACCACTCCTTGTCTGGCCTCAACCCTTTAACCTGTTTGGCATGAATAACCCTACCAAGAACCCAAAACATAAAGCACTAACTCCAGCCAACATAGCTCTCCGGGTCCATCAAGGCACGCAAGCCTCCAAACCATGACAAGATTGTGGTCCTCTTGGAGGTTCCTGTACTGTGATTCATCATTATTTGAGATGTAGCCCACTGCAGTGGTGTCACCTGCAGACTTGTAGATCCCAACATGGGGTCCACAGACTTCACAGTTAATGGTATTGGTGCATGGCATAAAAAAGGTTTAGAACCCCTGTTGGAGTTGGAGCTGAAAGATCAGGGATTAGGGAGATGCAAGATCAGTCACGACCTCTTGGAATAGCATAGCAAATGTGAGGAGTTGAATGGCTTATTCCTGTGTTTATTTCTTATGCTTTATATAACCACAGCATTGCTGTAAGCGTTGAACACAGTTCTATTCCCCTGATCGGCGTATATTTCTCTCTGCCTCAGGCTGGATCCAGGCACATCTCTGAGATGGAGTCGGTGCGATCCCACCTTCACAGCATGTTGAAATTCTCTCAGGATCTCACCCATAGTGAGTATCTAGCTGCTTCTCCACAACGGTAGGGGGGATAGGGAAAGGTGAGTACAGGGTAAATGTTGTGTCACACATACACACAGTAGGCTATCCATTCTGATCTTGGCCAGCTCAGTGAACCCGAGGCTAGTTCTTGTGCTGCTAACAGGTAGCGTAATGGTTAGCATAATGCTATAACAGCACCAGTGACTCAGGTTCAATTCTCAATGCTGTCCGTAAGAAGTTTATACAGTCTTCTCATGGCCGCAATGCTTATTACCGTACTGTGTCTTTAAATAAATAAAATATAGTACTGTGCAATAGTCTTAGGCACATATATATACTATAGCTAGGTTGTCTAAGACTTCAACACAGTACTGTATTTGTCAACGTGAAGCGGAGAGCGAGCTTGTAAATCTGGCGGGAGCAAAGGATGTTAGGAATGGCGGGGGGTGGAGAGCCATAGGAGGGGTGTGGGTCAGGTGGCAGAGGAGGAGTGCCAGGGTTGGGAGCGGTGCGGGTGCAGACGCACCTAGCCCTGAGACACCAGTTAAGATCACATGATTCCAAACAACTATTGATCATTACTGAATATCTCTCTGGTGCTTCCTGCTCCTTCCCTTCTCCCTTCTCCTTTTCCCAACCATGATTCCCCTCTCCCTGCCCCCTTCCCACTCTCAGTCCACAATAGAGACCCAGATCGGAATCAGGTCTATCATCACTCACATGTCATTATTTATTTTTGCGGCAGCAGTACAGTACAATACATAAAATGACTACAGACATAGGTTTTAGGTACCCTAGCTATGTATGTAGGCCTAAGACTTTTGGATAGTACTGTAAATAAATAAGATTAAAAGAAGTCTTTAAAATTGCCAAGACTAGTGATTGTGAAGAAACTATCTTTTCTGAACAGGAGCTTGGGATGAATGGCGAGGATGGAGGGAGGGGCAGGGATTGTTAATTGTTGGAAAAATTTAATGGGAAGGGAGGGGAGAAATAAAAATTTGACCCAAATGGTAGAGGTCTTGGACCTGCTGAGTGATGGAGCCAGGAACCTTCATCATAGTTAACAAGTAGTTGGAGATAGACAAGGCATGGTCCAATTCAGCAGCAACAAAGACCTGCAAGGTTTTGGATACGTGGCAAGGGAGGTGAGGCTGGATAGATCTGTTTGGCCACCATCATGCATGAGATTACAGGAAGGATATAGAGGCTTTGATTCAGAGGTTCAGTCAGGATAGAAGTGTCAAGTACAAGAGGGGATGTATTTAAGTTTTGAGGGAGAAAGTTGACAGGACAAGTTTTATTTTTACACAGGGTGGTGGATGTCTGGAACAGCTGCCAAGGGAGGTGGTGGAAACATGTATGATGGTGTTTAAAAGGCATTTATACAGGCAAATGAATGTGCAGGGAATGGACCAAGTGAAGATGAACGAGGTTAGTATAAATTGGCATTGTGGCCATAGGGTCTTTCCTGTGCTGTACTGTTCAACATTTGGCTGATTTGGTAACCCTTGAGACCAGAGAAACAGGAGGACATGGGTGAAAGCAGTTTATTTGAACTCTCTGCTTGGTAGCACCCTCAGGTCTAATCGTGTGCCTTCCCCGCAGGGAGTGATACCGTCAGTCCGGCTGACGAGCAGCGGAGAGATGACGACCCATATGAAAGTGAATGCACCAGCTCCCTGCTGAGGTGGGTGAGGGTCAGGGGTTGGCAGGCATTGTGAGTGCCCCCCTACTTTAGGTTGGGGAGGGGTTTTGGGGACCACAGAGGATCACTGCCTCTCAGCTCCAGAGACCCAGGTTTGATCCCAACCTCCTGCACTGTCTGACTCTGTGGAGTTTGCATGTTCTCCCTCTGACTGTGTGGGTCATGGAAATTGCTAGTGTGTGGGAAAAGGGTAGGATCTGGGAAGGAGCTGATGGAAGTTAGGGGCGAATGAAATGGGATCAGCGTCAATGGATGGTTGATGGGTGGCATATACGATGGCCCGAATGGCCTGTTTCATTGCTATATGATGCAAATTTCTGTATAGATGAGTGGACAGCCAGAGAGACTTTTTCCCAAGGTACACAGCCAAACACTCAAGTAATCACTTTGTCATGTTGGCTTCAATTACACTTGTACACTGGAGATGACATCTTGAAGGTGGGAATAGCTCACACAAGAGAGCATAACTTTAAGGTCTTGTCTTTACCTACCACCCCATGAGCCTCTTCATCCAACACATCATCCCCTGCAACTTTTGCCATCTCCAAAGGGATCCTACCACTAAACTTATCTTCACCTCCTCTGACTCTCTGCTTTCCAGAGGGATCACTCCCTCCGTGATTCCCTTGTCCATTTGTCCCTGTGCACTAATCTCCATCAGGCCTACACATTTACCTCCTCTCTCACCTCCATTCAGGGGCCCAAACAGTCCTTCCAGGTGAGGCAGCACTTTACCTGCAAATCTGCTGGGGTCATCTATTGTGTCCAGTGCTCCTGATGCGGCCTCTTCTACATCGATGAGACCCATCATAAATTGGAGGACTGCTTAGTCAAGCACCTCTGCTGCATCCCCCAAAAGTGTAACTTCCCAATGACCAAACATTTTAATTCTTATTTCTATTACTGTAGCGGCATGTTGGTCTATGGCCTCCTCTTGTACCAAGATGAGGCAATCCTTGGTGGAGAAGCATCACCTTATATTCTGTCTGGGTAGCCTCCAGCTTAATGGTAGGAATATTGATTTCTCCTTCCTGTAAAAAGAAAAAATTATTTTCCCTCTCACTCCCTTCTTCTTCTGTTCCCCACTCTGGCCTTTGACCTCTCCTCCCTTGCCTATCACCTCCCCCTGGATCCCCTCCTTCTTCCCTTTCTTGTGTAATCCACCCTCTTCTCCTATTAGATTCCTTCCTCTCTAGCCCTTTACCTTTCCCAACCATCTGGCTTCACCTACCACCTGGCTATCTTCTTTCCCCATCCCCGCACCTTTTTATTCTTGTCTCTTCCCCATTCCATTTCAGTCCTGAAGAAGGATCTCAGCCCAAAACCTCAACTGTTTATTCATTTACATAGAGGCCGCCTGACCTGCTGAGTTCCTCTAGCTTTTCTTTTAACTCTCTGTGTTGCTTATAATTTTATGGTAGTTGGAGGAAAATATGGGGTTGAATATCAGAGGTAAGTTTTTGTTACACAGTGTTTTGGGTGCATGAAATGCAATGCTGTGGGTGGTGGTAAAGGCAGATGCATTTAGGACAATTAAGGAAATCTTGGGTAGGCATGTGGGAGGGCAGGGTTATATTGATCCTAGAGTAGATTATAAGATCAGCACAACATTGTAGACCAAAGGGCCTCTGCCACCTGGAACTCCCATGTGTGACTCGGACTGGCCTCCAGCAGAGGGTTCCTGAACCTTTTTGATGCTTCTGCACCAGGGAGAGGGTGAGACGAGGAGGCAGCTGCCCCACTGGCTGGTGCAGCCTTGCATTTGCCCACCGAGGTTAGGAGCACTGTGTGGCAGTGAAGCCTTTTGGAAATTATAGAAGTTCTGGCAGCCAGCATGTACAGCAAGCTCTTACTGCCAGCAAAGTGATATTGACCTGATTGTTGTTGTGGCTATCCCTCAAGGTCGAGGATGATGGTCTTTGTTCTGTTGATCTATTTATGGGCTCTCAAGTGGCTTATGAGTCCAAACTTGGCTTTGAAAGTCCTTCCGCATTCAGGACAGGTAGTTCCAGATGGCAGATTGAGTTTTGGTTGTTGCTGCCTCTCTTTCCATTTTCTTTTCTTTTCTTCTAATTTTGCACATCTGTTGGCTTCAAAAGTTGCTGTTCCTTCTCGGATGATGGTCTGCCAGAGTTTCCTGTCCTTGGCATTGGTTTCCCAGTTGTTGATATCGATGTTACATTTCTTCATGTTGGCTTTTAAGACGACTTTGAATCTCTTCTGTTGTCCGCCTCTTTTACGTTTGCCTTCTTTAAGCTGGGAGTCGAAGATTTATTTCGGCAGACGTTCATCTTTCATCCGAACAACATGACCGCTCCATCTTAGTTGGTTCTTGATGACGTAGGCTTCAATGCTGCTTGTTTTTGCTTCATTTAGCATGCTGACGTTGGTTCTTCTATCATCCCAGCTGGTATTTAAGATGTTTCAAAGACAGCAATGATGGAACTTTTCAAGTGCCTTCAGATGTCGTCGATATGTTGTCCAGGTTTCTGATGCATACAGGAGTGTTGGGATCACCACTGCTTTGTACACTAACATTTTGGTGTCTGTTCAGATGTCACGATCATGGGGACGTCACTTGATGACGTAGGATCGAGACGCTGGAACCCAGCTCTCACGTAAAAAATCAGTAAATTAATGTTTAAGTGAAGAAAAGTTAGTCAATACTTTCTAAAAGTTACTTATAAACTACTCCGGATTGTTTCAAGTTATGCCTCACAAACAGAAGATGAAGAAAACTACTACCGTGAAGACAACGCAAGTTGGAACAGAATCAAGGCCCACTTCTGTCAAAGAACCGCGGACTCAGGTACATTATACCACCGGCAATACAGAACAGGAAACTGCGACAACATCGACCATTTCTAAAGAAAAAGACCAACGAGAACTGCGCAAACGTGAAGGAAGGAGCATGCGCAAACGAGAGCAACCTGAACTACAAATCCCAGTTACGATTGAAACCGAAAGTGAAAGTGAATCTGAGGTAGTTTCAGATTCTCTGGAAAAATCAGACGAAGATGGAGGTAAAAGTTTTTCTGGAAATATAGAAAAGACTTTGATGCAGATAATGCGTGAATTAGAAAAATCAAACGCATTAAAAGTAATCCCAAAAAAAGATAAATATGGAGATTATGTTTGATAAAATGACAAAAAGACAGGATAAAATGGAAAAGAGAATTATAGATTTGGAAACTACAACGGAAGACATGGTTGAAAGAATGAATAAAATGGAAGATGATATTACTGCCTGGACATCAGAAAGAAAACAATTGTTGGAAAAAATTGATAAGCTTGAACATTTTAGTAGACAAAACAATATTAAAATTGTTGGACTTAAAGAAGATATAGAAGGAGAAGACCCAATAAATTTTTTCAAAAATGGATCCCTGAAAAATTGGAAATGGAAGGAGAAACTCTAATTGAAATTGAAAGGGCTCATAGAGCCTTAAGGTCAAGACCTCAAGCTGATCAAAATCCATGATCAATTTTGATAAAATGCTTAAGATACCAAGATAAAGAAAAGATCCTGAAGGCGGCTCCCAATGTGCCAAAAAGAGAAACGGGCCATTGATGATAGCAGGGAAGGCAGTTCTTTTCTATCCTGATATAAGTTATAACCTTTTGAAGAGAAAGAAGGAATTTAACCCAGCGAAAAAAGTTTTATGGGAAAAGGGTTATAAATTTATAATGCGTCTCCCAGCAACACTGATAATTTTTTTGGAGGAGGGAAAAAGAAGATTTTTTACCGATTATCGAGATGCGGAGGAGTTCGCACAAAAATTCCCAACTATTCACTAATTACACAGAGATTTCCAAGCGTAATGGATTAAAGATGAAGACAGAGACAGTGAATGGAAGTGATGGACATTTAAGTATGAAACAGGGGAGAAAAGCAAAATTTCAGAAATACTAATTGAGAATAGTATTTTTTTCTTCTTATATATATACTTTTTTATGTTGCGGGGGGGGCTGGGGAGCTTTGGATCGATTACTGCGGGATTCACGTGTGTAATCATGGCGATTGCCATGACCCGTACAACAGAGGGGGGTAATGTTGTGTTCTTTTTATTTCACAACATTAGTAGGGGGGTATTTTGTTTTTTTCTTTATACTCTATTTTTCTTCTATCTTTCTGCCTGGATGATCGGTGAGGACACACATAGCAACATGGAGAATTTTAGAAAGATTTCCCAAGATACCACAAAAGTTGAAAGATTAGGTGTTATCATAGATTGGAGTAACATAATTAAAAATAATGACTAATTTACTGAATTTTTAAAGTTTTAATGTTAATGGGCTTAATGGACCGGTGAAAAGAAAAAGAATCTTAACATACATTAAAAAAATGAAAATAGATGTAGCTTTTTTACAAGAAACACACTTAACAGAGATAGAACATCAGAAATTAATAAGAGACTGGGTTGGAAATGTTATTGCAGCTTCATTTAATTCAAAGGCGAGAGGAGTTGCAATTTTGGTTAATAAAAATTTACCAATTAAAATACAAAACGTATTAATTGATTCGGCGGGGAGATATGTAATTATACATTGTCAAATTTTTTCAGAACTATGGACTCTTATGAATATTTATGCACCAAATGAAAATGATGTAAAATTTATACAAGAGGTCTTTCTGAATTTGGCTAACGCATATGACAAAATATTAATAGGTGGAGATTTTAACTTTTGTCTAGATCCAGTTTTAGATAGATCAACAAAGGTTGTCACAAAATCAAAAGTAGCAAAATTAACTCTATCATTGATGAAAGACTTCAATTTGATTGATATATGGAGAAGAATTAACCCAAAAGAAAGAGATTATTCATTTTATTCAAATAGACATAAAACATATTCAAGGATAGATTTTTTCCTATTATCAACGAATATTCAAGATAGAGTGAAAAATATGGAATATAGAGGGAGAATATTGTCAGATCATTCTCCTTTGATAATGACAATGATAATGATAGATAAAGAGGGATCAATTTATAGATGGAGATTTAATTCAATATTACTAAAACGTCAAGATTTTTGTGATTTTATGAAAAAGCAGATTCAGTTCTTTTTAGATACAAATTCACATTCAGTTGATAATAAATTTATATTGTGGGAAGCAATGAAGGCATATTTGAGAGGTCAGATAATAAGTTATACTTCTAAAATTAAGAAGGAATATATGATGGAAATAGATCAATTGGAAAAAGAGATTACAAAATTAGAAAAAATCTCAAAGATGTATGACAGAAGAAAAACGAAGACAACTTATTAATAAGAAGTTACAATATAGTACACTTCAGACATATCGAACAGAAAAAGCAATTATGAGAATTAAACAGAGATATTATGAACTAGGTGAAAGATCACATAAGGTCCTTGCATGGCAGTTAAAAACAGACCAGACTTCTAAAACGATAAATGCAATTCGAACAAGAGTAAATAAAATTACTTATAAACCTTTAGAAATTAATGAAACTTTCAAGAATTTTTATTCTGAATTGTATAAATCAGAATCACAAAATGATAATGTCAAGATAGAAAGGTTTTTATCACAAATAACTCTTCCAAAATTGAATACGGAAGAACAGAAGGGATTAGATATGTCTTTTACATTAAAAGAGGTCGAAGAAGCTCTAGGATCATTTCAAAGTAATAAATCTCCAGGAGAAGATGGTTTTCTGCCTGAATTTTATAAAAAGTTTAAAGATTTATTAATTCCTCCTTTTATGGAGTTAATACATCAAGCGGAAAGAATGCATAAACTTCCAGAATCTTTTTCGACAGCTATTTTAATAGTATTGCCAAAAAAAGATAGAGATCTTTTAAAGCCAACATCATATAGACCTATTTCTTTGTTAAACACTGATTATAAAATAATAGCAAAAATCTTATCTAACAGATTATCTAAATACTTACCAAAATTAATACATATGGATCAAACAGGATTTATTAAAAATAGACAATTGGCAGATAATGTAACTCGGTTATTTAGTATAATTCATTTGGCTCAAAAGAGGGAGGAAATGAGTGTGGTAGTTGCTTTAGATGCAGAAAAAGCATTTGATAGATTGGAATGGGAGTTTTTATTTAAGGTATTGGAAAAATATGGATTAGGAGTATCTTTTATAAAATGGATTAAAACCTTAAATACTAATCCCAAAGCTAAAGTAGTGACAAATGGTCAAATTTCAACACCATTTCAGTTAACAAGGTCAACTAGGCAAGGTTGTCCATTATCACCTGCTTTGTTTGTGTTGGCGATAGAACCATTAGCTGAATTAATTAGAATGGACCCAGATATTAAGGGTTTCAGAGTTAATCAGGAAGAATACAAGATTAACTTATTTGCTGATGATGTTCTGCTTTATTTAACAAACCCATTGCACTCGTTGCGTAAATTATCCTATAGATTAGAAGAATATGGGAAAATATCAGGTTACAAAATAAATTGGGATAAAAGTGAAATTTTACCTCTTACTAAAGGAGATTATAGTCAATGTCGATTAATAACTCAATTTAGATGGCCGGCAAATGGTATAAAATATTTAGGTATAAGAGTTGATAATGATATAAAGAACTTACATAAATTAAATTACTTATCATTATTGGAAAAAAATTCAAGAAGATCTTGATAAATGGATGATATTACCGATAAATACCGTAGAATAAATACCGTAAAAATGAATATATTCCCTAGACTACAATACTTATTTCAATCACTACCAATACAACTACCTCAGAAGTTTTTTCAAGAGTTAAATAAATATGTGAGGAAGTTTCTTTGGAAAGGTAAGATGTCAAGAATATCGTTGGAAAAATTGACATGGAAATTTGATCTAGGAGGGTTACAACTTCCAAATTTTAAGAATTATTATAAAGCAAATCAACTTAGATTTATTGCATCTTTTTTTGAGAAAGACAGACCGGCATGGATTAGAATAGAACTAGATAAAATAGGAGAAAATACACCAGAAGATTTTATATATAAATGGGAATCTAAATGGATATGGGAAAAGAAAGAATCTCCTATATTAAAACATCTGATTGACTTATGGAATAAGATAAATGTTGATGATGAGACAAAGAAATTTTTATTAGCAAAGAGATCTTTAATTCAAAATAGACTTATTCCTGTTACAATGGATAATAAACTTTTATATAATTGGATTCAAAAAGGGATTAGATATATAGGAGATTGTTTTGAAGGAGGTATATTAATGTCATTTGATCAATTAAAGAATAAATATAAAGTATCAAACAACACTTTTTTGTTACTTCCAATTAAGGGCTTATTTAAGAGAAAAATTAGGTCAAACAGTGTTATTGCTGAAATCTAATGAAATAGAAACTTTAATTCAAAAAGGAAAAACTAAAAAATTTATTTCTTGTATGTATAGCTTGATTCAAAAACAGGCAATTAAACAAGGAGTCCATAAGTCAAGACAAAAATGGGAAAGTGACTTGAATATTAAAATTGAAGAAACAAATTGGTCAAGATTATGTCTTGATAGTATGACAAATACAATAAATGTCCGGTTAAGATTAGTGCAATATAATTTTTTACATCAATTATATATTACACCACAAAAAATAAATAAATTAAATCCAAATTTATCTGATCAGTGTTTCCGATGTAACCAAGAAATCGGTACTTTCTTATATTCTACTTGGTCTTGTTCTAAAATTCAACCTTTTTGGACAAATTTAAGAGTTTTATTGGAACACATCGTCCACATAATCCAATATTATTTTTATTAGGCGATATTGAAGGGATAAAATCGAAACCCAAATTGAATAAATATCAGAAAGAATTCATAAAAATTGCACTGGCAGTAGCCAAAAAGGCTATTGCAGTTACTTGGAAATCGGATGCATACTTAAGTATAGATCGTTGGAAGAATGAAATTTCCAGCTGTATTCCACTTGAAAAAATTACTCATAATTTAAGAGATAAATATGAAACATTTTTGAAAATTTGGCGCCCTTATTTACAAAAGACAGGATTAAATATATAGGTGCTCTGAAGATAAAATAATTGGTTATTTGGGGAAAGAAATAAATATATATACTAAAGTTATTACGAACTCCGTGGAGTATGTGGGGATCTTCTGATATCCAGGCACTCTTTCTTTCTTTCTTTCTTTTTTTTCTGTAGGGATGTTAGGGGGAGGGGCTAAGGGGAGGGGGAAGGGTATTTTTTTTTTCTTTCTGTAATTATAGAAAAGTTTTTTTTAAAAAGATGTCATGATCATGAAAGACTGTTGTTCGGAGATGTCCAAAAGCTGTTCCAGCGCATTTAAGACGGTGTTGGATCTCGTCATTAAGGTTGACTTTGGAGGAGAGGTGACTTCCAAGATATGTAAAGTGGTCCACGTTTTCCAGGGTTATTTCGCCAAGTTGAATTGATGGTTCAATCCGATTTGTCTCAGTTGGTGACGGTTGGTAGATGATCTGAGTCTTCTTGGAATTGATGGTAAGTCCAAGTATCTGTTGTAGGTGGTTTTCTGAAAGAGCTGCAACACTGTTGTCATCTGCGTATTGGAACTCGATGAGGGAACTCGTGGATGTATTGTTTTTGGACTTGAGACGGGCAAGATTGAAAAGTCTGCCATCTGTTCTGTAGACAATTTTGATTCCTGGGGGTAGGTTGTCCTTGATAATGTGGATGATTGTCGCAGTGAAGATGGTGAACAAAGCTGGGGCAATCACGCATCCCTGTTTTACTCCTGATCTAACTTGAAAAGGCTCACAGTTACTGTTGCTGACCATGACTGTGGCAAGCATGCCTTCGTGGAGGAGTCTCAGGATTCGAATGTACTTTTCAGGGCATCGATAGGTGGATAGAACATCCCACAGGAGTTCCCTCAATACCGAGTCAAAGGCTTTGGTGAGGTTGATAAATGCCATGTACAAAGGTTGAAGTTGTTCACGACATTTTTCTTGTAGTTGTCGCATTGTGAAGATCATGTCGATTGCTCCATGTGATGGTCTAAAACCGGCTTGTGTCTCCGGAAGGATCTTCTCGGCTAAAGACTTGAGCCGGTTGTTCATGATGTGGGTGAGGATCTTTCCTGCTGTTGCTAACAGGGAAATTCCATGATAGTTTCTGTATTTGGATCGATCACCTTTCCTTTTGTAGATGGTAACAATTGTTGAGTCTTTAAAGTCTGCTGGTACGTCTTCATTTATCCAGATCTTGATGAGAAGTTGATGCAGTTGATAATGAAGCAGGTTACCTCCAATTTTGTAGACCTCGGCTGCTATTACATCGAGTCCAATGGCCTTGTTGTTTTTCGAGGTTTTGATGGCTTCCTTGACTTCTTCAAGTGTTGGTATTTTACTTAGGGAGTTGTCAATGGGCTGTTTTGGAATGTTGTTAATCACATTCCTGTCAAATGAGACGGTTTGATTTAGAAGATCTTCAAAGTGCTCCCTCCGTCTAGAATTGATGTCAGCATTGTTCTTCAGGATGGGTGAACCATCTTTGCTTTTGAGAAGGGCTTGACGATGAATGGATGGGCCAAAACTAGCTTTGTTGCGTTGAAGAAGCCTGTGGAGTGTTGTTGGATTCTGCTAGTTGTTGGATTTCCTGATCTTTCTTCCTCCACCGTTGTTTTTTCAGGTTTCCAGTGCTCTTCTGGACTGCAGCCTTGCATTCCTGATAGTGTTTCCTTTTGGTAGCCGATTGTTGGTCATTTTGTAAGGTAGTGAAAGCTTTTCTCTTTTTGTCGATGAGTTGTTGGAGTAGTTTCTCGTTATCATCGAACCAATCCTGATGTTTTATCATCTTGAACCCAATTGTTTCTTTGCAGGATGTGATGATAGCGTTCTTCAATTGTTTCCAGTGTTCTACAGATGGTGGGATTTGTTGAGGCAGTTGTTCTTGAAGATTTTGTTGGAACTTCTGTACATGGTTGATGTCTTGAGAGATGTCAACATTGAATTTCTTAATAGTGTTCTGATTTTGGTGTTTCCTTTTGGGCCGAATCTTCATTCTCATGGTGGACGAGATGAGTTGATGGTCTGTCCAGCACTCGTTGGCACCAGTAACAGCTCTTGTTATCAGTACATCTTGTTGGTCCCGAGATCGTATGATGATGTAGTCAATGAGGTGCCAGTGTTTGGAGTGTGTATGTTATCAGGAGGCTTTGTGCCTGTTTTTCTGGCCAAATAGGGTGTTTGTAATCACCAGGTTGTGTTCAGCACATTTGGTGAGAAGGAGTGTTCCATTGGCGTTGACCTTGCCAACTCCTTCCTTGCTTATTATTCCAGTCCAGAGACTATGATCTTTCCCAACTCTGGCATTGAAGTCTGTAGCCCCCCTGGTAAGCCTCAGGCTCGCACAGCTTGCTTCTGTCTAGGGGGAGCAGCCTTCGGCCCCACCAAACTGGGTAATCAGCTTGTGTAGATGCTGTGTGATGTCCCCACCACGCCAAATAACAGACAGTACACTATATGCGATTAAATGATTACACTTTGTAGATCTTATATGTACTTAATAGAGATAAAATATAAAAGGAAAAATAAAAGGCGCCAAACTTATCAAAGTTCAACCACTTCATGCACAACTGTTGGAGCTCGGTTAACAAAGTCTTCTTGCAACTATTCGATCCCCTCTGACCTCCTCAACCCGCTGCCTGGGACCAACAATGGTGGTCAACCAGATGCTCCACACAAATCTGTCCTCGTCTCCTCTCCTTGCCGAAGATCCTGGGCCTCGGACTCCCACCTGGGGTCTGTTCTGTCGCCCAGCTTACTGTATCGTGTCTCCTCTCTCTCACCTCATTGTGCCTTTTCCCCAAAGCCTGCGAAACAATAGCTTACAGACCCACAAGAAAGAATAACATCTATCCCAATTGGTTAACAAATGAATACAATTCTCATTATCAGTAATTATAACCCAACCAAGTACGAGAGAAAGCACTCTCTCACCAGTTACCATAATAAAGAAGCCTTAACAGTAACATAAAAGTAGAAACCCCTTACACACTCCACCCACCAAATTTAGTCATGTCCTCATGACTGCTAAATAACTCGCCAACCCTTCCTGCAGACAAAACCCAATCCAGGCACAACAGTGACATTGCTCCTCAAACAGTAGGCCTGGTTCCTCAGACCAGTAGTTCCTCAGGTGCTACATAAGCCAACCTATCTGGGAGTTTCCTAACCCTCCGAGACCTCCATACCCCCTCACCTAAACCCTTCAGGCTTGGACACAACTGAGGATACCTCGGGTCTGCTTGCCAACTCCTCTCTCACTCATGCCCCCACTGCAACTCGGAGGCCCCTGTCTCATGTCCAGGGCCCCGCTTCTTTCCTTCAGAGTCCTGCACTAACCCAGGCTGCCCACAACACCTGACCTAGTGGGAGAAGGGCCAAAGGTCTCTTCCTCAATCAAGGGGAAGTTAGCAAAAGGCAACAGGTACCACACATCCAGTCATCCTTCGAATCCGTATTCTTCCTCATTTCCGCAATCGGTAGCTGCTGTTTGATTTTCTCCAAACTGAAGCACTTGGCCTGGACTGCCTCTGCAGCCTCTTCAGCCTCCTGCAATCGAGACATCAGATTCTTCTCTGACTTCTCCAACTCTCACCACAGTCTCAGCAGTTCTGACTTCTGCTTCATGTTCATCTCCATCTGGAACGCAGTTACTCCACCAGCTTCTTGCACCCTGACCTGAAAAGCAGCCGTTAAAGATTGGTCAGCCTCCAGTTTAGTGTTCACTGAACTTATCTCCAGCTTTTTCTTCCTAATGACTTCTTCCAGGTCAACTTTCAGGTTTTCCACTTCATTAATTCTTTGTCGCCCGGGCTCCGGCACTCGCCTCGCATTATAGTCCCCCAAGGTGAATCCAAACCATTGGCGATCATCCACATACGCCAAAACTCCAAACACCTCCACATTCCCCCATGGTCTTCCCCATGCCCCGCGGGAAGGTTGCAAGGGCTCCAGATGTGCCCTGTGGCATCTTTTCGGACCGGAAGAATCCTAGAGGACCTATAACGGCCATCTTCTCCTTGTTGGCCTCACTCATTGGGATCTGGCAACATCCACTCCTCAGATCCAGCACCTTAAACCACTTTGCACCACTCAGACAGACCATTGCCTCTTCGGCCCTCAGGACTGTATTCTGGTCAATGACAGTGCGCCTGTTCAGAGCCCTATAACCACACACACGCTGCCTATGTCTTCCACGACTGCAGGGGCCAGTCGCCGCGACCTCTCTCTCACCGAGGTGTCTTCAGCGGTCAACTCCCCTCCCTTGTGGTATTTTGGAGTGTCCACTAGGAGGGACTCACCCTCAGATACTTCCCCCAGGCCATACCACCACTGGCTCTTGTTTAAATTGAGTACCAGCCCAATGCTGCTACACACGTCCTCACAAGCAGCTTGAAACACTGGGTGCACAGACACTGCCGCCAAACAGCTCTCACACGCCTCCTCCTGGCAGGCCCCCATGTGCCTCCTGTATGTGTTGGTCCCCTCCAGAATCAAAATGCTGCCCGTCTCGACAGTATCCGGACACATCAGCATTAACGATTCACGAACCTCAGTCACCCCCAAATTGGCCTCCAAGGACTCCAGTTTCACTGACCAATAACCGTCGTCTGGATAATCACTAGCACTGGTAACCTAAATCTCCAGTTGCCCTCAATGTTGATGAGGGTAAATGCTTCAAATACTGGTTGTAAAACGAACTGTATAGCAACTTGACCTGTGCCCCGGTGTCGAGGAGGGCTTTAGCGTAGCTACCATCTATCCGTAATGACACCCGAGTGCGTGGTCCCTCTAAGCCTTCAGGAATAGGGTCTGTTCCTTTCAGGAGTTCCTTGATACATTGCTGGGAACTTGCTCCCAGAGACCCCAAGCAGTTCCCCCACTGGGCCTCCTCTAAGTTTCCTGACACCTCTCTGATCAGCTGAACAACTGAGGGAGGGGCTGATCCCCTTGACTGAACTCCCTGGCACCGCAAACAATTTATCTGACCCTCCCTAGCCAGAGAGGATACCCTGAAAACTTCCCACCAATCTCCTGCCACAGATATGGTAAGCCCTCCAGCTATGGCATTTGACTTCCAGTCAAACCAAACGCATTTTCCCCTGCTTTCAGATAACTGGCAGCTGTCACTTCGAGGTAATTGGATCTGACAGTTCTGACAACGTCACCAGCCTGCCTACTCAAACTTCCTACCAATCCCTGTTGCTTTCCCACAGCCAAACATTGTCACTCACCAAACAACTGAGAGGTCCGCTCTGCCCATGCCTCTGCCCCTTTAGGGCTGGACATTATTCCAACAACCAGGCAGAGTCTACCATAGCTGGAACATTCCGACCTGTCTTTCCTCTCTCTTCTAACAGTATGGACAGCCTATGGTCCCACTATCATGTCGTCAGCGCTAGTCTGAACTTGAACAACGACCCCCAGGGTACCAACTGCCACCCCACCCAACACGCATGCAGTGATAACCAGCAATTCCACAGAGGCACACCAGCTTTCCGTCCCTGCAGCATGCATAATTTAAAGAGGGCGATCACACAGCTTCCACAGAATTCAATCCCGGATGAGACTCCACAATGTAGCCCCCGGTAAGCCTCAGGCTCGCTCAGCATGCTGCCGTCTAGGGGGAGCAGCCTTTAGCCCCGCCAAACTGAGTAATCAGCTTGTGTAGATGCTGTGTGATGTCCCCACCTCGCCAAATAACAGACAGTACACCATATGCCATTAAATGATTACACTTTATAGATCTTACTGGAACTATGTACTTAATAGAGATATAATATAAAAGGAAAAGTAAAAAGCGCCAAACTTATCAAAGTCCAACTACTTCATGCACTACCATTGGAGCTCAGTTAATGAAGTCTTCTTGCCACCATTCGATACCCTCAGACCTCCTCGACCCGCCACCTCGGACCAACAACGGTGGTCGACCAGACGCTCCACACAAATCTGTCCTCGTCCTCATCTCCTCTCCTCACCAAAGACCCTGGGCCTTGGACTTCCGCCCAGGGTCTGTTCCATCACCCATCTTACAGTATAGTGTCTCCTCTCTCTCACCCCATCGTGCCTTTTCCCCAAAGCCCACGAAACAATAGCTTACAGACCCACCAGAAAGAATAACATCTATCCCAATTGGTTAACAAATGAATACAATTCTCGTTATCAGTAATTATAACCCAAACAAGCTGCGAGAGAAAAGCACTTTCTCTGCAGTTAACATAACAAAGAAGCATTTTTAATTTTAACATAACAAAGAAGCCATTTTATTAGCCTTAACATTAACATAAAAGAACAAACCCTTACAAGTCTCCCAAGAGAATGATCTTGTCGTTGTTGGGAACAGAGGAAAGGACTTCGTCAAGTTGGGCGTAGAAGTTCATCTTTACTTCATCTTCACATTCCAGAGTTGGAGCATAGGCGCTGATGATGGTGGTGTGTCGGTTCTTGATGAGCTGGATTCTCAGAGTCATGAGACATCCATTGATTCCCAGTGGTTGCTCTGTCAGCTTCTGAAGTAGGCTGTTTCAGATGGCAAAACCTACTCCGTGGATCCACGGTTGTTCAGGATCAAGTCCTTTCCAGAAAAGGTGTATTGACCTTGCTTTTCCTTTAGTTGCCCTTCTCCAGCTCTGCGGATCTCACTCAGAGCAACAATGTCAAAGTTGAATTTTTGGAGTTCCCGGGCAACAAAGGCAGTTCTCCGCTCTGGTCGGTCTGAGTTTGGGTTATCCATCAGAGTTCGTATATTCCAAGTTCCAAATTTCATAGTTTCACTTCTCGATGTTTTTCGACTGCATGATGGTGATCCCTTTGGATGCGGCTTTCCAGACAGGATGGGGTAAAGCAGACTATTTTTAGGGCACCTTTTCTAGCCCCTTCCCAGTTCAGGGTGAGCAGAGTGGATCCTGAATAGAGCTGCTCAGATGTGACTACTGCTGCTGAACAACTTCCCTGCTTCTGTCCAAAAGTTGAGTGACTGAATAAAGTATTCACCACTTTTGTGTAGGTTCTTGACTAGGAGCTTTGAGCCATCAAATTGCATTCTCCCGTTGCCCTCTCCCAATCGCCAAAAGACTTGAAATGGCCCACAGAGTGAAGTCGCCTGTGCGTGTATTTGTTTAACTTGATGTTGCACTCCAAGAAGCACACGATACTTAACAAAGCAACGAACTGATTGTAGTGGGATGGAAACCACGATGATTGGAGCTGATGGATTTGTTGCAGCCTTCATCCGCTTTCACAGCTGTTGAGTTTGAAGTAACTTCATCCGCCTGTTCCACCGTTGAGGTTGTGGTTGGATTGTTCTTTGTCAGGGACCTCACCTTTGATCTTACCACCATGGGTGACCCTACCAGGAGCATAGCTCCAGACGGCAACGCTCTTGGGATCTCAAGACCACACAAGCTTCTCCACCGCAACGTGACAATCCATGGAGGAGATTGACCTGATCATCTGGATACTGGAGAGGCAGGCAAGGTGTTGAGCTCCCTGTTTTCCCCGCTGTGTCTTTAAGACATTCTCCACCCACCTGGAGTCAGTATACTCTGATGGAGTTGCTGATAGTACTGCCCTGAGTCACTGCTGTCCTCCAGAGTCAGCCTGGAATAGGACTCAAACCCATTATTTTTGTCCCAAAGGACAGTGGTGTCTGCTTAAAGTTCTCGTGAATGTCTGCGGGTGGCATAAACACGGGGAGGTACCTAGTGAGGAAAATGGCTAACAGTTGACCCAGTCATCCATGTAAGCTACTTTTCCCATGGGCTACCTGAGGAGTGGCCTTGGTGGAAGACCCAAGGGAACCACTAATATACGAAGCCTGTGAGGTCCACGTTGAAATCATAGAACTGTTTAGCATAGTGGCAAACCCTCTGGCCCACCTTGTCCATACTGACTGTGAAGTCCATTGTTGGATTAATTTGTAGAATTGTTATTTTCCTTGTATTTTAACTTTCCTATATTTTCTTATATTTTTATTTCATCACCAATATCCATGTAATTGCTCAGTGAATTTTCCAGTCATTATGGTACAGTGTTTTCTGTATTTTTAACATAGACGTGGAAGAGTGCAGCACAGGAACAGGCCCACAATGAACTAGCTGAAAAGCAAATCAAACACACCCAAACACTAATCCTTCCTACCTACACCATGTCCATATCCCTCTGTCGTCCTCACATCCGTGTGGCTATCCAAACGTCTCCTAAAAGCTGCTAATATATTTTCCTCTACCACCATACCAGGCAACGCATTCCAGGCATCCACCACTCTCTGAGTTAAAGGCATCCCCTTTGAGTCTATCCCTTCTCATCTTCAATGGATGCCCTCTGATATTATACATTTCAACCCTGGGAAACAGATACTGTTCATCCACTCTTCTCTGAATCTCATAATCTTATAAACCTCTTTCAGATCTGCCCTCAGCCTGGCTAGGCACTTCCTTTTCTAGAAACTTCTTAGTTTTCAGTGGCAGGTGTCACACCACCAGGATCTGGTTATTTGGTAGGTTAATTGTTGTAACTGGAATTTGTGTTATCTCTAGTCTGAGTATGAGATGACCTTGGCTGCTTTTTCCTTCGTCTTTTCCTTGTTCTCTCTGCTCCTTTAGCTTTGTTTTCCATTCTTGTAACATTTAATAAAATTGCTAAGCAATAACTTTTATGCCTCCTTGACTTCCAAATAGCCTTTGGATGGCAAAAGCATCAGGGTCCAGCAGTGCACATACTAATCCTAGTTGTCTAAATTATGACTGTATCTCTCCACACTTTTCCTATCCAAATGCCTTTTAAGCATTGCAATTGTTTCTGTCTTTTTAACTTAATATACCTTCTTTCTCTATCTTCCTTTGGCAGCTTATTTCAGACATTCTCTGTGTGAAAACTTACACCTCTGATCCCATTTCACCTTTATCTTCTAGTCCCTGCACTTGGAAAAAGAACTCTTTGACTATCTCTGTCCCTCAAAATTTTATGAACCTCCATAAGGTTATGTTCGGTGTCGAGGTACAGTGGGAAACTCCTTTGTAATTTACCTCTCAATCCAATCTTTGGTTCGGCTGGTTTATAGTCAGTGACCTTGACCCACCTGTTTTGCCACTGCAGTGCCAAACCGTTTCAGGAGATATCAGTGTCCCCGCCGGGACCCATGCTGGGATTGGACGAAGCTACTCTCTTTCCCCGGTATTCCCGGATGCGGCTTGGGGCAGGGCCAGTGGCTGAGTCTTCACTCTATGAGTATCAGATCCTGAAGGACACCCTTGACAAAGAGCGCACGAGGAGAAAGGTAAGGAATGGTGCCCCCTTGTACCCAAAAAGCCTGATTTCTAATTCACAGCACTTTTCACTTCAACAGCTCATCCGATCTGGCGAAACAACCCAAAACAAGTTAGGATACTGTCCACTGTGCCTCTATGGAAGTTCGTCAAAGCAGACACAAATGACATCAAACATCGACCATTTGGATGAAGGGACCAAGTGTGGTGTATCTAAGTTTGCTGATGATACTAAATTGAGTGGAAAAACAAACTGGAGAGAGTTTGCAGAGAGATATAGATAGCTTAAGTGAGTGGGCAGGGGTTTGGCAGATGGAGATCATCCACTTTTAAGGAAATATGAAAGGTCAGATTATTATTTATAGAAACATAGAAAACCTACAGCACAATACAGGCCCTTTGGCCCACAATGTTCTACCGAACATGTACTTACTTTAGAAATTACCTAGGGTTACCCATAGCCCTCTATTTTTCTAAGCTCCACGTACCTATCCAGGAGTCACTGAAAAAACCCTATTGTATCTGCCTCCACCACCGTTGCCGGTAGCCCATTTCATGCACTCACCACTCTCTGCATAAAAAACTTACCCCTGACATCTCCACTGTATCTATTCCAAGCACACTAAAACTGTGCCCTCTTGTGTTAGCCATTTACCCCTGCGGAAAAAGTCTCTGACTATCCATATGATCAATGCCTCTCATCATCTTATACACCTCTATCAGGTCACCTCTCATCCTCCGTCACTCCAAGGAGAAAAGGCCAAGTTCACTCAACCTATTCTCGTAAGGCATGCTCCCCAATCCAGGCAACATCCCTGTAAATCTCCTCTGCACCCTTTCTATGGTTTCCACATTCTTCCTGTAGTGAGGCAACCAGAACTGAGCACAGTACTCCAAGTGGGGTCTGACCAGGATCCTACATAGCTGTAATATTACCTCCTGGCTCCTAAACTCAATCCCACGGTTGATGAAGGCCAATACACTGTATGCCTTCTTAAGCACACAGTCAACCTGCGCAGCATCTTTGAGTGTGCTATGGACTCGGACCCCAAGATCACTCTGATCCTCCACACTACCAAGTTTTACCATTTATACTATATTCTGCCATCATATTTGACCTACCAAAATGAACCACCTCACACTTATCTGGGTTGAACTCCATCTGCCACTTCTCAGTCCACTTTTGCATCCTATCGATGTTCTGCTGTAACCTCTGATGTCCCTCCACACTATCCACAACACCTCCAACCTTTGTGTCATAGTAAATTTACTAACCCATCCCTCCACTTCTTCATCCAAGTCATTTATAAAAATCACAAAGAGAAAGGGTTCCAGAACAGATCCCCAAGGCACTGTGCAGAGGAACTTGGGAGTGCGCAAAAGATTTGCTTGTAGGTGCAACAAAATATCAGCAGGCAAATGGGATGTTGGCTTTCATTGCTGGAGGAATTTAATTTAAGACCGGGGAGGTTATGATGCAATTGTATTAATGAGGCCGTATCTGGAGTATTGTGTGCAGTTCTGGTCTCCTTCCTGAAGAGAGACATACTGGCTTTGGAGGCATTGTACAGAAGGTTCACTAGGCTGATTCCAGATATGAGGAGGCTAACTATGAAGAACAATTGGGGCTATACTCACTGGAGTTCGTGAGAGAGGGTATCTTATAGAAACATGTAAAATTATGAAAGGGATAAATAAGATGGGGACAGGAAAGTTGGTTTCACTGGTAGATGAGACTAGAGCTAGGGAACATAGCCTCAAGATTCAGTGGAATAGATTTAGAACAGATGAGGAGTAACTGCTTTTTCCAGAGAGTAGTGAATCTGTGGAATTCTATACCCTGGGAAGCAGTAGAGGGTACTTCATTACATATAGTTTAGATACAATTAGATTGATTTTTTTGCATAGCAGGGGAATTAAGGGTGAGGGGGAAAAGGCGGGTAGATAGAGCTGAGTCCACAGCCAGATCAGACATGGAATGGCAGAGCAGTTTCGATCTGCCAGATGGCCGACTCCTGCTCCTTTTTCTAATGTTCTTAAGACTACAGTTGCTGAAATCTGGAGTAAAAAAAGAACAAACTGCTGGAAGAACCATGTTATGTTTATTTAATTGTTTACTTTGTAGACTTATAAGTTTAGTGTAATTTATGTCTATTTAAATTTATGTGCACTTGGGTTTGTCTTGCAACATACTGCACTGTTGTGGCTACAAAAAGCTAATTTTCATTGCATTTATACCTGTGACAACAATAAATTCCTTCCCCAAACCTCTTTTTCCTCCTCTGAGACTCTGCTTAAAGCCTGGACTCCTGATATCTCCATGCACATTGATGAACGTTTGATGATGAACTGCTGGAGGAACTCAGTAGGTTAGGCAGCATCTGTGGAGGGAAATGGACTGTTGACATTTTGGGTTGAGACCCTTCATCTGGGCCACTCCTTGTGGAAACTTATCCTTCAAATCCCCTTTGAACAACTTCTCTCTCCTTTAAACCTGTGCTCTCTGCTTATGGACTGCCTTGCTCTGGAAGAAGATTCCACCTACCCTATCTGTGCTTTGATTCTAAGGACAATTGGTTCTTACTGTTCACTTCAGCCAGGTCCCTCAGTTTCTGCAACAAGTCCAGATGAAGGGTCTCAACCTGAAATCTGTCTATTTCCCTCCACAGATACTGCCTGACCCGCTGAGTTCCTCCTGCATTATTGAACTAGAGTTCAATGTGTATGGAGATATCAGGAGACCAGCCTTCATGCAGAGTCTCAAATGAGGAAAGAGAGGTTTGGGGAAGGGATTCCCAACACTTGGGACCCAGTTTGCTAAAGTCCCAACAGCCAATGGTGGCAATAAAATATCACTGTTGGTGAGCTATCTGCTGAACCTCGTCACTTCTGTTCCTGGGTGGTAGTTGTTTTTTGCTTGCTGGGGTCAGCAAGCAAGATTGTCTGGACCTTTCTAAAGCCTTGGATGCAAAGTGTAGGTTCCTGTGCCAGGAGACCTTTCGTGGGGTTTTAGGGTGTTCACTCAGATTTCTGATCAGCTATGGGTGTGGTATTGTTGATCAGAAGATCTTCCTCCATCTAAGGTTATGGGGCCCACCATGACTTTGAATTTGATCATCAGCAAGTTGGGTTGCAAACTGACAAGGGCTGGAGAGAGAGGAATTAGTTCATGATGTGATGTCACTCATGGTGACTCTCATTTGCATCAGAAATGGCTGGTGCCTTGAGTTGGGGTTGGGCAACAATGTGGAAATGTGTTTTAAGGAAGGGCTTGTCCAAGGGCTTGAATTTTTGTGAAATTCAAAGGTCAGTCTGGTGATCAGGGCAGAAGCCCAGGGTTTGCATTTGGAGGAAGTAATGTAGAACCTGTATCAGGACTTGCAGCAAAAATTGTGAGGCCAAGAAAGCTCACGGACACTACTTCCTCAGGCATGTTTCTGTTGACCCTCACCAATTTTTATTGATGCACCATACCATAGAGAGCATTCTTTCTGGATGCCTAATGACTTGGAGTGGCACCTGTTCGGCACATGATTACAAGAAACTGTAGAGAGTTATGAACATGGCTCAGCACATCACAGAAACCAGTCTCCTCTCCATAACTCTGACTACAATTCTCGCTGCCTTAGTAAAGCAGCCAATATAATCAAAGACCCCACCCACCCTGATATTCTCTCTCCTCTCTCCCATTGGGCAGAATATACAAAAATCTGAAAGCACAAACCACCAGGCTCCAGGACAGCGTCACACACAAAATGCTGGTGGAACACAGCAGGCCAGGCAGCATCTATAGGGAGAAGCGCTGTCGAAGTTTTGGGCCGAGACCCTTCATCAGGACTAACTGAAAGGAAAGATAGTAAGAGATTTGAAAGTAGGAGGGGGAGAGGAAAATACAAAATGATAGGAGAGAGGGTGGGGTGAGGCTGAGAGCCGGAAAGGTGATTGGCAAAAGGGAAACAGAACTGGAGAAGGGTGGGGATCATGGGACAGGAGGCCTAGGGAGAAAGAAAGAGGGAGGGGAGCACCAGAGGGAAATGGAGAACAGGCAGTGATGGGCAGGGGAAAAAAAGGAGGGGGGAAAAAAACTAAATATATCAGGGATGGGGTAAGAAGGGGAGGAGGGGCATTAACGGAAGTTAGAGAAGTCAATGTTCATGCCATTAGGTTGGAGGCTACCCAGCCAGTATATAAGGTGTTGTTCCTCCAACCTGAGTGTAGCTTCATCTTGACAGTAGAGGAGGCCATGGATAGACATATCAGAATGGGAATGGGATGTGGAATTAAAATGTATCTATTACATTTATAGACAGTGTCTATCCCTTTCTTGAACACACCTCTTGGATGACAGGATGGACTCTATTATCTACCTCATTATGATTGTGTACTTCATCTGCACTGCATTCTTTCAGTAGCTTTTGCACTTTATTCTATGTTGTTGTTTTAACTCACTCTAGCTCAATGCACTGTGTAACAATTTGATCTGTATGAACAGTGTGCAAGACAAGCTCTTCACCGTATCTCAGCACATGTGACAATAATAAACCAATTCCAATGCCAAACTGGAGTCTTTCTACCACAAAGGATCATAATATAAGAGTAGGGACACCTGGTTTCAATAACTTTGGCCACAGTGTGAGTCGTGAACAATGCTTGTCACCATGTTACAAGGATGAGCTGATGTAGGTGGGTGCAGAGGAAACGTGAGGAATTACCAGGGCTGGAACATAATAATTGCGTGAAGAAGCTGTCTAAGTCCAGGTTAGTTTTCCTCGCAAAGAGATTGATGGGAGATTTATTTGAGATGTATAAAACTGAATGTCTTGGCTGGAGTAGAAAGCTAGGATTCTTCTTTTCTTTCTTTTTAAATCTTTTTATTAATTTTTAAGCAAACATAAATGAAACATGAATACAGAGAGTTTGAGAGCACATAGTTAATAGTTTAAGTAAACATTCAAATATATGATAATCAACATATAATAACCTCCCAAACTCATAGTATTTATGAACAAAAGAAATTTTTTTTAAAAACCGAAAGAGAGAGAAAAACACTAACCAACATGGGCCATTGCATAATGTCAAATATATACAGTAGTGCCAATAACTCCGAACCTCCATCCAAATAATTAAGGATAATAAAAGAGAGGTTTGGGAAAAGACAATTTAACATATGAAAATGTTGAATAAATGGTCTCCAAGTTTCTTCAAATTTAACTGAAGGATCAAAGACAACACTAATAATTTTTTCTAAGCTCAAACAAGAGATAGTTTGAGAAAACCACTGAAATATAATTGGAGGATTAATTTCTTTCCAATTCAATAAAATAGATCTTCTAGCCATTAATGTAACAAATGCATCATTCGTCGAGATGAGGGGGATAAACGACTATTATCCGCCATTGGTAAACCGAAAATTGCAGTAGTAGGATGCGGTTGGAAATTGATATTCAGAACTATTGAAATAATACTGAAAATATCTTTCCAGTAATTTTGCAAACAAGGACAAGACCAAAACATATGGGTCAATGAAGCAACATCAGAATGACATCTGTCACAGGTTGGATTAACATAAGAATAAAATCGAGCAAGTTTATCCTTAGACATATGAGCTCTATGTACAACCTTAAATTGTATTAGGGCATGTTTAGCACAAATAGAAGATGAATTGACTAATAGTAAAATTTTCTCCCATTGCTCAGTGGGCATAAGACAATGAAGTTCTTTTTCCCATTCCTTCTTAATTTTTTCTGATACTTCTGGCTGTATTTTCATGAATATATTATAAATGACAGCTACTAAACCCTTCTGACAAGGATTCAGAGCTAAAATTCTTTCCGTAATGTCGGATGGACATAGTTTCGGAAAAGACTGTAACTTATTATTCAAAAAATTTCTAACTTGCAAATATCTAAAAAAATGAGTTTTAGGTAAATTATATTTATTAGATAGCTGTTCAAAGGACATAAAGCTATCATCTAAAAACAGATCACGAAAACATGTTATACCTTTTGTTTTCCATAAAACAAAAGCTTGATCCATAAAAGAGGGCTGAAAAAAAAAAGTTAGATATTATAGGGCTTGATAAGATGAACTTATTCAAACCAAAAAATTTACGAAATTGAAACCAAGGATTCTTCTTACATGGCAGAGATATTCTCAGTGCATGAGAGACTAAAACTAGACAGGCTCTGGTTTATGGTTAGAGTGGATTTGAAGGGTAAGATTTTCCACACAGAGGGTGAACAAGCTGTAGGAGGAGGTAGTGGACTTAGATACAATTGTGTTTAAAAGGTCAAACACGAGGAATTCTGCAGATGCTGGAAATTCAAACAACACACACAAAATGCCAGTGGAACACAGCAGGCCAGGCAGCATCTATAAGGAGAAGCACTGTCGATGTTTCGGGCCGAGACCCTTCATCAGGACCTCTAAAAGGTGTTTGGACAGGTACTTGGATACGAAAGGAGTAGGGTGATATGGGCTAATGCAGGCAAATGTGATGTGTTGATAGGCATCATAGTTGAAAGAACCCAGCTCTGCTGTACATTTTAACGTGGAGAGCATTCTAACTGGCTGCATCACATTCTGGTGGTGTGGGGTGGGGGCTACTGCACAGGATGAAAATAAGCTACAGAGAGTCGTAAACTTAGTCAGCTCCAGCATGGGCCTTGGTAGAATCCAGGACATTGTCAAGGAATGATCTTTCAATAAGAGGCATTCATCATTAAGGACCCCCATCACCCAGGTCATGCCTTGTTCTCATTGCTACCATCAGGAAGGAGGTACAGAAGCCTGAAGACACACACTCAGTGATTCAGGGACAGCTTCTTCCCCTCTGCCATCAGATTTCTGAATGGACATTGAACCCATGAACACCACCTCACTACTTTTTATTTCTATTTTTGCACTACTTACTTAACTACCAGTATTTTATTTATACATATTTCATGTAATTCTCATTTTCCCTATAATTATGTATTACATTGTACTGCAGTTGCAAAAGACAACAAATTTCATGACATATGCCAGTGACATTAAATCTGACTCTATTAAGTAGAGGTTTATATTTAAGGTAAGACTTTTCCCCCAGGGCAGAAATGGCTAATTACAAGGGAGCATAAGTTTGAGGTGATTGGAAGAGAGCATAAGGGGGAATGTCAGCAGGAAGTTCTTTAAATAGAGAGTTGGTGGGTGTGATCCAGGGGTGGTGGTAGAGGCAGATACATTAGGGGCATTTAAGAAACTCTTAGATAGGCACATGGATTATGGAAAAATGGAGGGCTATGTAAGAAGGAAGGTTTAGATTGGGCTGAAGGGCCTGAACTGTGCTGTATTGTTCTAAGTAATTGGTAGACAAATTAGAAGAGGGGTGAAGGAAGGTTTTTCCACCCAAGCAGAGGTGGAAATCAGGAGCTTGCTTTCCAGTAGAGAGGTGAATGCAATATTTAAAAAATCTGTGGATAAGGAAGAACCATAATCTTCAAGGCTACATATGTGGTTTTCACCTGAACGGCTGTTTTATTGGATGCCATGGATGCAGCTGGCAGAAAGATCCATATTTGTGTTGTTCCACCTTTCTGCTTGCTCAGACTTGCCCTTTCCCCCACCGCCAGCAACTCCTGCTCTGATCTTGCTGGTAAATGTGAACCTCCCCCCCCCCCCCCCCCCAGTCACATGGTTCTCTCACCCGCAGGCCGGCTGTATTTAGAAAGCCAATCTGTCCACTAATCTTCTTTACAGATCTCCAGGCTCCTCCTCTCGGTGTTTGCTGTCTGTCCAAGATCAGCTTGTGGGTCACGTTCCCTCAGATGACTGGAAGGCTTAGGTTGAGCTTGTGAAGAGAGTCACAGGGAGCTTGCTGTACAGCCCATCTTCTGACTTTTCTGTGTATCCATTCCTAGCTCTGAACTCTATTTAAAAATTCATCTTTGATGACATTTAATCTTTTTTGTTCCACACAAAACTGAGCACAAATCCCTATGCACATTGATAGGCAAATGGCCATTGCCCAACCATACAAAAGCCCCGTGCAGCTGCTGATGAATTTGTTCTGTTTAAACTGGCTTGTTTTGTCAGTCCAAAAGTGATGGCTGACCTTTTACTGACCTCTCATGTCTGAATAACAAATCCAACCTTTGAGCATTGTCACAAGAAAGCAACATCCATCATCAAGGATTCCCACCATCCAGACCATGCTCTCTTCTTGCTTCTACAATCAGGCAGGAGGTACACGAGCATTAGGTTCCACACAGCCAGGGAACTATCAAAGCTGACTGGTGGGTAGTGATGTCAAAACTGGACTTTGAGGCTAGGGGTCCTAGGTTCAAATCCAGCCGGCTTCTTGCATGCTTTCCATCTGTGCTGGGTTGAGCATCGAGCTAGCAGCTCAGCCTTGGAAAAAACAGACAAAATGTTAAAGCAACAGCAAGATTGCCACCTGACATGCCTCAAAGTGCGGAGAGGAATACCAACATGCAGGCGTCTGAATTGGTCGTCTTTAGTGCACTGTGTTGTTAGACAGCCTTTGTTATGTATAGTTGGTCATGAATTCTATTGTATTTCTTTATTTTCCTGTAAATGACTGCATGAAAAATGAACCCTCAAGGAAGTATATGGTAACGTAGATAGTTTGATAATAATTTTGATTTTGACAGAGTAGGCTGGAATCTAATCAAGGAGTTTAGATATTTATATTTAAAATAACAGGTACTGAAGGATGTTAGGAACTTGAATCTAAACGAGGGTTCATGGGGGGGGGGGGGGGTAGGATTCATATAAATAAATAAATTGGACAGCAAGACCCTACAGAGGATAGTAAAAACATACGTTAACGATCACCAGGGTCACCCCCCCCCCCCCCGACTTTTGACTTTTACTGGGGGCATTATGTAGATGTTGGTGAAGAGAATGAATTTCAGGAGGTGTACTATATACAGTGGTGCTAGAAGGTTTTTCTCTTCCTGCATAAATATGACCTAAAATGTGATCAGATGTTCACGTAAAACTAGATAAAGAGAACCCAATTAAATAAATAAATAACACCAAACACAGTATACTTGTTAATTTATTTATTGAGAAAAATGATTGAATATTACATATATTTGTTGGAATAAGTATGTGAACCTTTGCTTCTAGTAACTGGTGTGACCCCCTTGTACAGCAGTAACTTCAACCAAACATTTCTGCTTACTGTTAATCAGTCCTGCACATTGGCTAGGAGGAATTTTAACCCATTCCTCCTCACAAAACTGCTTCAACTCTGTGATGTTGGCAGGCTTCCTTACATGAACTGCTTGCTTCAGGTCCTTCCACAACACTTCTATAGAATTAAGGTCAGGATTTTGATCTGGCCATTCTAAAACAAATTTTCTTCATTTTAAACCTTCAGTTTTTGATTTATTGTCTTTCAGATCATGGTCCTGCTGCATTATACAACTTCTATTAAGCTTCAGGTGATGGACTGCTACCCTGACATTCTCCTGTAAAATGTCTTGACATAATTTTGAATTCATTGTTTCCTCAACAATTGCAAGCTGTCCAGGCCCTGAGGCGGCAAAGTAGCCCCAAACAATGATGTTCCTTCCACCATGCTTCACATTTGGGATGAGGTTTTGGTGTTGGTGCGCAGTGAGTGCCCTGTTCCCTCTAAACATAACAGTGTGCATTTCTGCCAAAAAATTCAACTTTTGTCTCATCTGTCCTCAGAATATTGTCCCAGAAGCATTGTAGAACATCCAGGTGGTGAACTCTGTTCAGTGTTTTTCTTATAGTGGACACATGAACAGAGGCTTTAGTAAGTTTTAGAGATTTCTGCTGGTGTTCTGCTGTTACCCTTCGGTTCCTTTGCACCTCTTTCAGCATTGCACGTTGTGCTCTTAGTGTGATCTTTGCAGCATACTCACTCCCAAGGAGAGTAGCAACAGTACAGAGTTTCCTCCATCTGTAGACAATTTCTCTTGCTGTGGACTGGTGAACGCTCAGGTCTTTAGAAATGCTTTTGTAGCCTTTTCCAGTTTCATGCATCTCTACAATTCTTCTAAGGTCCTCTGAAAGTTGTTTTGATCAAGGCATGGTGCACATAAGCAGATCTTTCTTGAGAAGTGCAGTCTCTGTCAGTAACCTGACTTTGTGTGTGTTTTTAAAGGGCAGGGCATCTCTACAACCCAGAGCTCCAATCTCATCTCATTGGCTGGAACACCTCCAAATAGCTTTTGTAGAAGGTATTACCCCAGAAGTTCACACATTTTTTCAACCAGTACATGTAATATTGGATGATTTTTCTCAATAAATAAATTAACAAGTGTAATGTTTTTCATGTTATTTAATTGGGTTCTCTTTATTTAGCTTTATGAATTGTGTGAAGATCTGATTACGCTTTAGATCATATTAATGCGGAACTAGAAAAAATTTTACAGGATTCACAAACTTCCTAGCACTACTGTATGTACTCTGAAACTAAATGTACTTTGAAACTGTAATGGGCCCAAAGCATTGTTGAGGATCCCTACCACCCATCCATTATCTCTTTGATCCCCGACCATTAAAAAGGAGGACAAGGACTGCCAGACTGGGTAACAGCTTCTTCCCTCAGGCTCTGAGATTAATGAATACTGGCCACCAGCAAGCTGTTTACTGTTTACCTGTGCTACACACTACATGCACTTGAATTATATTGTATTAACTTATTTATGGTAATATTTAGTTTCATGTGCTAGTTGTGATATATGTTTTGTGGGTGCACCGTGGTCTAGAGGAACATTGTATATATGTAGTCAGATGACAAACTTGAATAGCAGACCCAAGAGAGAGCTGCAGGCTAGAGCCTTACTGTGGGCTTTGGGCTTTGCAGGGCTTATAAATAACGTCTGATTTTCAGGCTGGAATCTCATATTGTACTTTTGGTAGCTTAGATTAGCCTATTTATACAATAACATACAGGGAGTGAGTTAGAGACTAGAATGTAATCGAGGTTTGAATGGTTTAGATGTGGAACAAGGGAGATCTGACAAGTTGCTTATGGTATGTGCTCCTTCATGATGCTTCTGAGAGGCTTAATGATTTAATTCTTGTCGATTTAATACAAATGAATCCTTGCTTCTTGGAAACCTTAAATCCCTTAACCTTCTGTACAGTGTTATGCAGAAAATTGTCCCCGAGATTTCCCATTGTATTAATAGGAAATTCTTCTTGTGTTTCAAACTTTGGAGACTTGGATACCACTGCCTCTCCAGTTTAAAAAAAATTTAGAGATACAACATGGAATAAGCTCTTTCAGCCTAGCAACCTCCCAACTTAACCCCAGCCTAATCATGGGACAAATTAAAATGACCAATTAACCTTGTAACCAGTATGTCTTTGGACTGTGGGAAGAAACCGAGCACCTGGAGGAAACCCATGCGCACATGGGAAGGAACATACAAATTTTCTTACAGGACACCTGAATCGAACTCTGACGCCCTGAGCCACAATAGCATTCTCCATTGTCAGTATCAATACCTTAGGTTTTCTGGAATTGTCTCTTTAAACTTCTCTGGCTCCTTAATCCTCTCTCTATCCTTGAAATGTTCCTTAAAGCTCAATGCTAAGCAGCCCGGAATGCCCTCTTCTAGCTTAAATGTTTTAATGTTGGTTTTGGTGATTGTTTTAATTGGGCTGGTATTTATATGTAACTGTTGTTACATTGGACACACAGCAGGAGGAGCAGGCGAGTTCTTCTGGTGTCCTAGCCACTATTTGAAAAGCTGAAGGTTTTTGAATATTCATACAGAAACCAGCTGTGTCCATGTGGATCACTTAGTACCTTCTTCCTCTGCTTCCCTTCTAAACCTCTCGCCCATTATAAACATGAGAAAGTCTGTAGATGCTAGAATTCCAAAGCAACACACACAAAATGCTGGAGGAACTCGGCAAGTCAGGCAACACCTATGAAAATTAATAACTAGTTGATATTTTGGGTCGAGACCCTTTTTCAGTACTGGAAAGGAAGGGGGAAGGCAACAGAATAAAATAGTGGGGACAATGGAAAGCAATGAAAGTGATAGTTGAAGCCAGGTGCTCGGAAAGGTAAAGGACTGGAGAAGAAGGAATCTGATAGGAGTGGAACATAGGTGAAAGAGAAGGAGGAGGGGACCCAGGGGGAGGTGATAGGCATGTGAGAAGAAGGAAAAGGGGAGGTGGAGGGAATTTTTTCTACTGGAAGGAGGAATCAATATGCTGTCAGGTTTGAAGCTAGCCAGCAGAATAGAATTAGAATAGAATATTTAAAAAATTTTACATCCATTCCTCAATGTGTGGGAGTAAAAATTTTTGCATTATGACTCCGTTGCAATGTACAGACTTGTGAATTTAAAAGTCTAATGGCTTGTAGAAAGAAGCAGTCCTGGCTTTAATGCTACGATAGCATTTGCCAGATGGAAGCAGCTGAAACAGTTTATAGTTGGGGTGACTGGTGTCCCCGATGATCTTCCAGGCCTCAGGCCACCTGCTGCTGTATGTTTTCAATGGAGGGAAGTTCACATTCACAGATGCGCTGGGCTGTCCGTTCCACTCTCTGCAGTGCACAGCAATCAAGGTTGGTGCAGTTTCCGTACCAGGCGGTGATGCAGCCAGTCAGCATGCTCTCAATGGTGCCCCTGTAGAAGGTCTTGAGGATTTGGGGGCCCATGCCAAACTTCTTCAGTTGCCTGAGGTGGAAGAGACATGGTTGTGCTTTTTTTGCCACAAAGTTCAGGTGTGATCATCGGTGGCGTGTATATCAAGGAACTTGAAACTATTCACCCTCTCATCTGCAGACGATGTTGTTCGGGCTGAGCCTGTCTCCATTCCTCCTGTAATCCACAATCAGCTCCTCCACCCCTGAGGATAGCCTCATCATGGCACAAGAGGAGACCATGGACCAACATGTTGGAGCGGGAATGGGAATCAGAAGTTCTGCTTGTGGTGGATGGAGCGGAAAAAGCCCAAGTCCTCTGGCTTTAGATATCTCTGTCATGGGCACTTTGTCAGTAAAAGTGATGTCAAAATTCAAAGTAAATTTATTGTTGAAGTACGAATATGTCACCAAAGACTAGCTTGAGATTCATTCTCTACAACAGAATCAATGAAATAATACAAGCAAGTAGTGTGCAAAAGAAGACAAACTGTACAAATACAAAATAAATAATACTGAGCGTGTGAGTTGTAGAGTCTGTGAATGTGAGTCTGGAGGCTGTGTTCAGTGACCAGTGTTGCAGTGAGTGAAGTTATCCACACTGGTTCAGAGCCTGATGGTTCTGGGGTAATAACTGTTCCTGAACCTGGTGGTGTGGCACCTAAGTCTCTTGTACCTCCTGTCTGATGACAGCAAAAAGAGAGCATGGCCTGGAACTTCTTGCGACAGCACTCTTGGTAAATGTGTTCAGTGGTTGTGAGGGCTTTTCCTGTTGATGGACTGGGCTGTATCACCACTTTGACTTTGCATGAATTTATACTGACTGACTCTGACCTTAGACTGGGCTGTATCACCACCTTGACTCTTACTGACCTTCTACTGACCTGGTGCTCTTGTGGATGTGTTCAGTGTTGGGGGGGGCTTTTCCTTTGATGAACTGGGCTGTATCACCACCTTGACTCTAACTGACCAGGTGCTATTTGCCAGCACTTGGTCCACTAGTCAGGTTTATTGTTATATGGCCAAGAACAGTGAGGTACAAGAACATTGAGGGCATCGGTTTGATGTGAGTGGGGAAATTTAGAGGTTAAAGATAAAGATTAGTTTTATTTGTCACGTGTACTTGGAAATATGCAGTCAAATAAATTATTTGAGTCAAACACAGTCCAAGGATGTGCTGGGAAGAGCCCACAAGTGTCACAATTCATTTAGTGCCAACGTAGCATGCCTACAACTTACTAACCCTAACCATACAGTACTGTGCAAAAATCTTAGACACCCTCAAATTTTTTTTTAAGAGGTGGTGTGTCCTCCACAGAATCCTCATCTCAACATCATCTTAAACCGCAAATGATGACTCTGAATAGCATTGCGATCCAGGGAATCTATTAATGCATTTCCCCAAGCTCTAGCTTTATTTATACAATAGAGGCACAAGAGGCTGCAGGTGCTAGAATCTGGAGTAACATGATCTGCTGGAGAAATTTCGGTCGATCAAGCAGCTTTCACAGGAGGAAAGTTAGGACCCACATTGGGAAGTTAAAGTCTCAACACAAAACACTAGTTCTTTTCCTCCCGCAGATGCTGCTCAACCCGCTGAGTTCTGCCACAAGATCATTTGTTGATTTTACAAATGGTAGCAAGCTTTCCTCTACCCATCCACACCCCTTCTGTGACTTGAAGTCCTAACCACTCTTTAAATTCCATTTATAATGTTCAGCATGCGCTGTAGTGTGTTACCTATGCTCTTACACAGAACTGACTCTTCAGACTTTGAGTCCGATCTCTTCCTGACCGAGAAACCTTGCTTCAATTCACTGAAGAAAGGTCTAGATAATTTAAGCTGGGAGAGCATATCCTATAGCAAAAACATTGTCTTTCTATTCAGAAGACAACAAACTGTGCAAATAAACTACCGGTATAAATAAATCACAAGAACATGAGATAAAGAGACCTTAAAGTGAGATCATTGGTGTGGGAGCATCTCAGTGGATGGGCAAGTGAGTACAGTTACCACCTTTTGTTCCAGAGCCTTATGGTTAAGGGGTAGTAACTGTTTTTGTTTCTTCTCTTACACTCAAATATTCCAAATGCAGCCTCACCAATGTCTTGTAAAACTGCATTACAGACAGTGGCAGGAGTTGCAAATTGTTATGATCTCTGGTGCTCCTTTCTCAGTTGCCTGCCTGTCAAGAATGTTGACACTGAGCTCTGGTTCTCTCTCTCTGCTCTCCCTCTCTCCCCCCTCCCCTCTCTCCCCCCTCTCTCACCCCCCTCTCTCCCCCCTCTCTCACCCCCCTCTCTCCCCCCTCTCTCACCCCCCTCTCTCCCCCTCTCTCCCCCTCTCTCCCCCCTCTCTCCCCCTCTCTCCCCCTCTCTCCCCCTCTCCCCCCCCTCTCCCCCCCCTCTCTCCCCCCCCTCTCCCCCCTCTCTCTCCCCCCCTCTCCCTCTCCCCCTCCCCCTCCCCTCTCCCCCCTCCCCAATTCAATCTCAGCACTGTGAGAAGCAGATTCAGATCCTGCAGAACAAGATCTTGGAACTCCAGCAGCAGTTGGCTGTGGCAGTATCAGCGGACCGCAAGAAGGATATCATGATCGAGCAGCTGGACAAGGTACAGAGACAGATCAAACCATTCCCTCCCAGCTGTCTGTATGAACTTTTGATCAGTATAATGCAGGCCCCTTGGCCCAAGAACTTTTAATCTAACCCTTTCCATCCACATGGCCCTCCATTTTTCTTTTGTCCACGTGCCTATCTTAGAGTTTCTTAAATGTCCTTAATCTACAGGCAAATATATTTATATGTGTCTGTGTGCGTGTGTGTGTGCGCTTGTATGTGTATGTATATGTGCGTGTATATATATGTGTGTGTACGTTTATTGTTTTACAACATTGAATCACTGTGGATTTAATTTGGTTTTTTTGACACTGATCCACAGAAAAAGACTCTTTCTTGTCAAAGTGAAAACAGATCTCTACAAAGTGATCTAAATTAATTACAAATATAAAACCCAAAATAAATGATTGCCCCCTTCAAGTCAATATTTAGTAATTGTACCTTTGGCAGCAATTACAGCCTTGAGTCTGTGTGGATAGCTCTCTATTAGCTTTGCACATATGGACACTGCAGTTTTTCCCCATTCTTTATAAAATTGCTCAATCTTTGTCAGATTGTGTGGGAATCATGAGCAAAAAGCCACAAATTCTCATTTGGATTAAGGTCTGGCCTCTGACTTGACCACTCCAAGGCATTAACTTTGTTGTTTTTAAACCATTTCTGTGCAGCTTTGGCTTTATGCTTGGCATCATTGTCTTGCTGGAAAACAAATCTTTTCCAAGTCCTGATTCTCTTCCAGACTGCTTCAGGTTTTTCTCCAGGATTACCGTATATTTTACGGTATTCATTTTACTCTCTACCTTCACAAGCCTTCCAGTGCCTGCTGCAGTGAAGCATCCCCACAGCATGATGCAGCCACCACCATGCTTCACGATAGGGATGGTGTGTTTTTGATGATGTGCGGTGTTTGGCTCACACCAAACATAGCATTTAGTCTGATGGTCATAAAGCTCAGTCTTGGGTTCTTGAGGCCTTAGAACCTTCTTCCAGCTGACTTCAGAGACTCCCACATGCCTTCTGGTAAACTCTAGCTAAGATCTCATGTGAGTTTTATTCAACAGTGGCTTTTTCTTTGCCGCTGTCCCCTAAAGCTGTGACTGTTGAAGCACCTGGGCAACAGTTGTATGTACAATCTCCCCTATCTCAGCCACTGAAGCTTGTAACTCCTTCAGATGTCATTAGGTCTCTAGGTGGCCTCCCTCACTAGTCCCCTTCTTGCACAGTCACTCAGTTTTTGAAGATGGCCTGCTGTAGGCAGATTTAGAGCTGTGCCATATTCTTTCCATTTCTTGATGATTGACTTAACTGTACTCCAAGGGATATTCAGTGACGTGGAAATTTTTTTGTATCCATCTCCTGACTTGGGTTTTTCAATAAACTTTTCGCGGAGTTGCTTGGAGTGTTGTTTTGTGTTCATGGTGTAGTTTCTGCCAGGATACTGACTCACCAGCAGTTGGACCTTCCAGATACAGGTGTATTTTTACTGCAATCAATTGAAACACCTTGACTGCACACAGGTCTCCAGAAACAGATCTCAATTTAAGTAATTATGTGACTTTTGAAACCAATTGGCTGCACCAGCGATGATTTGGTGTCTCATACTAAAGGTGGGTGAATACTTATGCAATCAATTACTCTGTGTTTTAGATTTGTAATTAATTTAGATCACTATGTAGAGATTGTTTTCACTTTGACATGTAAGAGTCTTTTTCTGTTGTTCATCGTCAAAAAAAGCCAAATTTAATCCACTGTGATTCAATGTTGTAATACAATAAACCATGAAATCTTCCAAAGGGGGTGAATACTTTTATCGGCACTGTATATTTGCGTGTGTGCCCTGGCTCGCACAACTTGTTCTCTAATCCAGGCAGCATCCTGGAAAATCTCCTCTGCACCGTCTCTAAAACTTCCACATAGTTCCAATAAGGAGGTGACTAAACCTGAACACAATACTCCAAATCTGGTCTAATCAAAGCTAATATTCCTTATTACCAGCTAAGCTTTCAAGAACCCCCTCCCCTCTCAAAATCCCTCTAGTCTCTAAATAATACCCTAGGATGGGCAGAGGAAACTCCAGATTTTCAATCTCCACTGTGTTTTTGTGTGCCATGTGGTAAAGCCAGTGTTTGTTTTCTACCTCAATGACAGACGCTAGCGAAGGTGGTGGAGGGCTGGAAGAAACACGATACAGAGAGATCTGAGGTCTTAAAACACCTGCAGGAGGAGCACGAGGTGTTAGAGCAGGAGCGCGGCGAGCGCCAGCAGGTAGGGCTTCTGATCCCCAGCAAGGAAACTGTTCAGAACTTGGCTGGGGCTGTCGCTTCATAGAGTCATAGAGCACTGAAGCATAAAAATAGGGAAACAAGCCCTTCAGCCCACCCAGTGGATGTTGCTCTGATTCAAGGGCCTGATTTATAGGGTAAGATTGAATAGGTTAGGACTTTATTCCCTGGAGATTTGATAGAAGTATACAAAATTATGGGTGAATGCAAACAGACTACTTTTACTGAAATTGGGTGAGACTAGAACTAGAGGTTATAGATTAAGGGTGAAATATTTTGGGGGAACTTATCTTCTCAGAGGCTGGTGAGATTGTGGAGCAAGCTTCCAGTGGAAGTTGTGGATGCAGGTTCAATTTCAACATTTCGGAGAAGTTTGCGTAAGTAAAATAATGGGAGGGGTATGGTCCGGATGCAAGTACATTGGGGCTAAGCAGAAGACCAGGTCAGCACAGCTAGATGGCTCGAGTGCTGTATAGGTTTTACAATGATCCGTTATTTTCATTGCCACCGTGACTAAGATCGAGTGTTGCTTTAAATTCCAGATTGGTTTCATTGCTTGCTGGTGAAATGGGATCCTTGGATCAACAGTCCATGCCTCTGTTTCACTGCATCTTGGCTGTTCTTTGGACCTCCTTGTGGAGGATGCTGGGCCATGTACTGTTGGCAGATGTGGTTGGTTATGGGATAGAGATTTTGGCTTCAGGGGAAGGAAAGGAAGTGTCCGGTCATTCAGGAGTGACAGGGTTTCTGCTTCCCTTTCAGGCACTGTTGAACTTTGAGCACCATTTATCTCAGGCAAACCAAGCTTTGGCGAAAGAGCTACAGGAGAAGGAACGGCTGGAAAAGGAGAGGGGTTTGTTGGTAAGGAAAGTGCTAACTCAAAGCTTGTAGACTGACAACAGTTTTAATTGTTATAGCACCATAAGCCAAAGGAGCAGAATTTGGACATTCAGCCTATTGAGTTCGTACAACTATTCAATCATGGCTGATTTATTTTTCCTCTCAACCCCATTCTCCTGCCTTCTCCCCATAACCTTTGACATCTTCACTAATAAAAACCTATCAGCCACCATTGTCATATACCCAATGGATTGCTCTGCACAGCAGTCAATGGCAGTAGTGCAATGGGGGCTGCCATCAGAACAATCTCACCTGTTCCAGCCTCTTTCTTTCTTCACCACCTCTAAATCTCCATCAACTCTTCTTTGTTTCTCACATCCACTTCCCTACTCTAACGGGTAACCAACAGCAACCAGTTAACTTGCCCACAAATCTTTGGAATGGGTTAGTTTCGGAAGGGCAGATTGAAAAGGTCAGAGTGCAGCTATATGCACTTCTGATCACAAAGGATGTGGAGGTTTTGAAGAGAGTGCACAAGAAATGATTCATCACAGACTACACACACAAAATGCTGGTGGAACGCAGCAGGCCAGGCAGCATCTATAGGGAGAAGCAATGTCGACGTTTCGGGCCGAGACCCTTTGTCAGGACATCACAGACTACGTGGGCCGAAGTGCCATTTCTGTGTTATACTTTTCTGTGACTCTGAGAGGTTTACAGGATGTTGCCAGGAATAGAGGGTACAAGCTATAAAGAGAGGTTGGATAAACTTGGGTTGTTTACTAAGGAGTGCGGAGGCTGAGGGGAGACCTGAGTAAAATTGAAAATGCAGAGATAGGGTAGATGATAGTGATATTTCTTACCCCCTAGGGTAGAAATGTCAAATGCTAGAAGACATAGCTTTAAGGTGAGAGGGGAAATACTTAAAGGAACTGTGAGGACAAGGTATTTTACACAGTAATGGGTGCTTGGTACAGGCTGTCAGAGTAGTGATGGAACTAGATATGATAGTGCCTGATCTACAATGTGATACAAAAGTACGATTTAGGAGCCCAGCCTAATTGGAAAATTCGGGTACATGCTGTATTGAGGTGGCGGGGCCCAGGCCCAAGAGTATATTGAAGCAGCAGGGCCTGGGTCTGAGAGCAAGGAATGCCCCAATGTTTTGACAATTTAATTGCCGGGACAGGGTTTTTAGGCCAGAGGCGAGGGACGGACTGGTTCTGCTCACTGCTTCATGATGTTTAGTCGGCTCTATGCTGAACTGAGGCCATAACTTTGTGTCTGTTGTCGGAGTCACTTTTGTAAGCTTCAGTTCTGAATGCTATTTGCTTACTTCTATTGCTTGCACGATTTATTTTTTCTTCTCTGCACATTGAGTGTTTGCCTGTCTTTTAATGTTTTTTGGGGGGGGTTCTTTGTTCTGTAGCTGCCTGTAAGGAGACAAATCTCAAGGTTGTATAATGTATACATACTTTGATAATAAATGTACTTTAAATTTGATAGTGGGTGTTAGACACCTGAATGTACAGGGAATGGAGGGATATGGATCATATGCAGGTAGAAGGGTATTGGTTTATTATTGTCACAAATACTGTGACAGAGTGAAAAATTAGTTTGCAATCCATCTGTACAGATAATTTCAAAACTTGAGTATTTTTAGTGAGAGGAAAGAGAAAAACAATAACAGAATGCAGAATAAAGTATGGTTACAGAGAAAGTCCAGTGCAGACAGACAAATAAGGTGCAAGGCCATGATGAGGTAGACAGGCAGGTCAAGAGTAGATCTGAAACATATAAGAAGACCATTCATGAATCTTGTAACAGTGGGATAGAAGCTGTCCTTGAGCCTGGTGGTGGGTGATTTCAAGCATTAGTAAGCTCTGCTTCATTGCAGGGGTCAGAAGTGGGAATGTTCCGAGTCAGAGGGGTCATCGATTCTGTTGGTTGCATAGCCGAGGCAGTAAGAAGTGAGGACAAAGTTCAAAGCATATTTATTATCAAAGTACATATATGTCTTCATATACAACCCTGAGATTCATTTTCTTGTGGGCATTCACACTAAATTCAAAGAAACAATAGAATCAATGAAAAACTGCACACAAGTCAGACAAACACCACTGAGCAAAAGATGACAAACTGTGCAAATACAAAAATAAACAAAATTATAATAATTAAATAAGCAATAAATATTGAGAACATGAAATGAATAGTCTTTGAAAGTGAGTCCATTGGTTGTGGGAACATTTCAGTGATGGAGCAACTGAAGTTAAGTAAAGTTACCCTCTGATTCAAGAGCCTGATGATTAAGGGGTAATAACTGTTCCTGAACCTGCTGGTAGGAGTCCTGGGGCTCCTGTACCACCTTCTTGATGACAGCAATGATAAGGGAGCATGGTCTGGGTAGTGGTAGGCTCCTTGATGATGGATGCTGCTTTCCTGTGACAGCAATCTGTGTATCTGTGCTCAGTGGTGGGAAGGACTTTACCCATGATGGACTGGGCCATATCCACTACTTTTCTGTAGGCTTTTCTGTTTAAGGGCATTCGTGTTTCCATACCAGGTTGTGGTGCAACCAGTCAATATACTCTCCATCACACATCTATAGAAGTTTATCAGAGTTTTAGATGATATGCTGAATCTAGTAGAGATGCTGCTCTGCCATCTTTCTTTGTAGTGGCACTTATCTGCTGGACCCAGGACAGATCCTCTGAAATGATAACGCCAAGGAATTTAAAGTTGCTGACCCTCTTCACCTCTATTCATCCGGATGAGGTCTGGCTTATGGACCTCAGCTTTCCTCCTTCTGTAGTCAATAATCAGCTCTGTGGTGGCCAGTGCTATCATGTTTGCTGTTGTGTGCTGGGGCAGCAGGCTGAGGTTAGCAGACACCAACAGAATCAACAAACTCATTCGTAAGGCCAGTGATGCTGTGGGGGTGGAACTGGACTCTCTGACGGTGGTGTCTGAAAAGAGGATGCTGTCCAAGTTGCATGCCATCTTGGACAATGTCTCCCATCCACTCCATAATGTACTGGTTAGACACAGGAGTACATTCAGCCAGAGACTCATTCCACTGAGATGCAACACTGAGTGTCATAGGAAGTCATTCCTGCCTGTGGCCATCAAACTTTACAGCTCCTCCCTCAGAGTGTCAGACACCCTGAGCCAATAGGCTGGTCCTGAACTTATTTCCACTTGGAATAATTAACTTATTATTATTTAATTATTTATGGTTTTATATTGCTATATTTCGACACTATTCTTGGTTGGTGCGACTGTAATGAAACCCAATTTCCCTTGGGATCAATAAAGTATGTCTGTCTGTCTTTGGTTTTGCTGTCATTGTGAGAGTTTAGTATTGAGTCTGAGCATCACATGGTCTCTCTCTGTTCCCACCACCCTGCAGGAGGACGAGGCCCAGCAGCTCCGCGAGGCTCTACAGGCAGAGCAACAGCATAGCCTGAAGCTTCAGGCTGACCGTGACCGGGCTGAGGGCAGCTGGTCGCAGGAGCGACAGCAAACCCAGACCTTGCAGGCCCAGCTGGCTGAAGAGCGTGCGACATGGAGCCAGCAGGAGCAGCAGCTACAAGAGCGGAGTGCCCAGCGCGAGGAGGAACTTCAGGAGGAGATCGAGAAGGAGAGGGTGAGGCCAAGTGTGGGGTATAAACAGTCATTATTTCAATCCTTCCATCAGGATAGAAGGTGGGGGGGGGGGGGGAGTACAAGCTCTCAGGTGAAGGGTGTGACTAGGTGAGGGGGAATCTGAGTGGATGGAGGAGGGGAGTAAAGTAAGAAGCTGAGAGCTGATAGGTGCAAGTGGTAAAGGGCTGAAGAAGAAGGAATCTGATAGGAGAGGAGAGTAGACCATGGGAGTAAGGGAAGAAGAGGCACGAGAGAAAGGTGATGGGCAGGTGTGGAGAAAGGGGTAAGAGGAGATCCAGAATGGGAATGGAAAAGGAAGGGGGAATAGGTTAACAGAAGTTAGAGAAATTGATGTTCATGCTGTCAGATTGGTGGCTACCCAGAGTAAGTATGAGGAATTGCTCCCCCAGCCTGGGGGTGGCCTCGTCGTGGAAGGAGTACAATTTGGGAGGTGGGAGGTGATTTAACTCACAGTATTAAATCCCAAAATTAAGACTGCTCTTAAAAAGCAAAGTTAGAAGTAAACTCCGTGAGGAACTCAGCGGGTCGGGCAGCATCGGGATACTCAGTGGATCAGGATAGCGCCAGTGATTTGTTGTTCCATCAGGGTAGCCTTTAACCTGATAGCATGAATATTGATTTCTCTAACTTCCTGTAGCTATTCCCTCTCCCTGCTTCTCTCATATTCCATTTACCATTCTTGTCACCATCTCGTCTGCCCATCACCTTGCTATGACCCCTTCCTCCTTCCCTTTCTCCCATGGTCCATCTCCTCTCCTATCAGATTCCTCCTTCTTCAGCCTTTACCTCTTCCACCTAGCACCTCCCAGCTTCTTGTATCATCCCCTGGTAACCCATCTCCCATTGCCTGGAATTGTACACACCAAGATGCGGGGAGAATAAAATGGGATAGGTGTAAATGGGTGGTTGATGCTCTGCATGGATTCAATGGGCTGAAGGGCCTGTTTCTGGATTATATCTCTTGACTTAATAACTATTAATATGTGCATAGCTGTGTATGGAGTTTGCATGTTCTCCCTGTGACAGCATGGATTTCCCCCAGGTGCTGCAGTTCCCTCCCACACTCTGAATACGTGCAGTCATGGTTTAATCAGTCTCTAAATTGTTCTGGGTATGTGGGTGAGGGGTAGAATCTGGGAGGAATTTGATGTCATTTCATTCTCCCATTTTGCCATCAGTGTAAATGGGTGGTTGATAGGGTCTATTGGGCTAAAGGGCCGTATCCCTCTGTGACCCTATTGCTGTTAAACAGGCCGCCACACAGCAAGAGGCTCAGCGAGGACGAGATGCACAGCTGGTACTGTCGGCTGTGCAGACCGAGATGCAGCGACTGGAGGGTGAACTGGACACAGTCAGCCGCGACAAGGAAAGCCTGCAAATGGAGCTGAGCCTAGTGAAGGTGAAGGAAATATTAAAGTGCTTTTATTTTAAAACACCAAAACCACATCTTCACCTCTCTTGAAGCTGCCTTTGTTGGTCTGTGCATTGAGTGCAAGAGTTGGGATCTCATGTTACCATAAGGTATTTGAGCAGAAACAGGCCGTTTTGCCCATTGAGTCTGTTCCGCCATTTCATCATGGCTGATCTATTTCCCTCTGACACAATCTCCTGCATTTTCCCTGTATCCCTTCATGCCCTGACTAATAAAGAATCTATCAACCTCTGCCTCAAACATACCCAATGACTTGGCCTCCACAACCATCTGTGGCAAGAAATTCCACAGGTTCGCCATTCTGGCTAAAGAAATGACTCCTCATCTCCATCTGAAATGGACGTCCCTTTAGTCTGAGGCTATTTACTTTGATCCTCGATTCTCCCACTATAGCAAACATCCTCTCCACATCCACTCTGTTGAGGCCTTTCAATATTTGATCAGCCTCAATAAGATCCTCCCCTCGTTCTTCTCAATTCCAGTGAGATCAGGCCCATAGCCATCAAACGCCCTCATTGGTTAGCCTTTCAATCCTGGAATAATTTTTGTGAACCTCCTTTGAACCCTCTCCAATGTCAGCACATCCTTTCTTAGATGAGGGACCTAAAACTGCTCTCAATATTTTAAGTGAGCAGTTCCAGTTCTGAGGGGATATCAAGTTCCAAAGGACTGTGTACAAACCGGCAGAATGTGTGGCTATGTGCATCTCTCCGCTGGCGAGGAAATATTAAGGGCCTTTTTAAATACTAAAACTGCACCTCTACTTAAAACTGCGTCTCTATTTAAGATGCCTTCATTGATCATTGAGCACAAGAATTGGGATGTCATGGTGGATCTGTGCAAGATGCTGGGGCGACTGTACTTGGAGTATCGTGTGCAGTTTTGGATTCCCAGTGATTGGAAGAAAAAGATTCACAAATATATTACCAGGTTGTGGGGGGGCTTGTTAAAAGGAGAGACTGGGTAAGGTGGGGCTTTTTACTTTGGAGTATAGGAGGCTGAGGAGTGACCTTAGAGCCGTATAAAATCATGATGGGCGTAGATAAGGTGGTAAACACACAAAATACTGGAGGAACCCAGCAGGTCAGGTAGCATCTATGGAAATGAACAAACATTTTGGGCTGAGACCCTTCTTCAGGAAAGGAAAGGTGAGGATACCAGAATGAAAAGGTGAGGTGGAAGGGAAGGAGATTAGTTAGAAGGTGATAGATGAAGCCAGGTGGGAAGGAAAGAAGGGAACCTAATAGGAGAGGAGAGTGGACCATAGGGAAGGAAAGAACCTAGGGAAGATTATAGGCAGGTGAGAAGAGGTAAGAGGCCTGAGTAGGGAATAGAAGAGGGGAGGGGAAGGATTTTTTTGTCACAGTTTTTCCTAAAGTGGTTAAGTCTAGAACCAGAGGGAACAGATTTAAGTGGATGCTGAGAAATTTAATAGGAACACCTTCTTACACACAGAGAGTGGCAGCTAAGTGCACTGATCTGTCAGAGGAAGTGGCAGACATAGGTACAATGTTTTTCAAGACATTTGTTCAGGTATCTGCATAGGAAAGGTTTGGAGGGACATGAGCCTTACTCAAATGGCTCCAGCTCAGGTAGGTGACTGAGTTGGGCTGATGGGGCCTGTTTCTGTGCTGTAGAGCTTCATGACTCTTAATCCAAATAAACTAGAGTCGGGAGGTCTTGTGTTACAAGGCAAGACTAGATGAGTTGAGGCTTTTTGGAAAGATGAGGGTGAACTGCCTGAAGTATATAAATTCATGAGGGCACAGATAAGGTGGATGGTCACTTTAATAAACCACACACCACACAGCCCCTAGACTCTTCACAAAGACTGTGCCCACAACAGTTGGGAGTGGCGTGATGGTGTGACGATATTACAGCACTAGCGACCTGGGTTCAATTCTTGCTGTCTTTAAAGAGTTTGTACATTCTCCCTATGGCTGTGTGGGTTTCCTCCAGGTGCTCCAGTTAGTAGTGTGGGTTAGTAGGTTAATTGATGACATGGGTGTAATAGGACGGAATGGCCTGTATCTCTAAATAAAATTAAATAAATATCACTCTCCAGTTTAATCCCTGTATCACTGACATACAGAAGTCTTTCAGTCTTGACTTTGAATGCCCTCAGCAACAGTTTACCAGGATGTAGAATTCCAAAGATCCACAACACTTTGGGTGAAGAAATCACTGTCATGTCAATTGGTCTGATTCTGTTACTTGGGAGACTGTACCAAGAATAACCATTATCTCAAAGTCTGTCCCTTTCAGAAGCTTGTGTATGAGATAATCTCTGATGAAAACAAACAAACAGGAATAAGTAGGCCACTCGGCTCCTCTTAACTGTTGTGCCATCCTATATGACTGTGGCAGAAAAGATCTTAAGACATGGGAGCAAAATTAGGACTTCAGCCTATTGAGTCTGCTTCGCTATTTGATCATGGGTTCTCCCTGTAACCTTTGACACCTTTAGTAATCAAGAACCTATCAACCTCCGCATGAATTCCACAGATTCACCACCCTCTGGCTAAAGAAATTCCTCTTCATCTGACTATAAACTCAGTTCCGCTTCCCCAGTAAGCTATCACCTTCACCGAGTTATTAAGAATCTATCTAGCTTTTTGTTTAAAATATTCAACAACTCTGTATCCATTACCCTTTGAGGAAGTTTTAAAAAGGTTCACAATGCTCCAAGAGTCATACAGCAAAACAGCACACTACAGGCCCTTTGGCCCAACCAGCCTGTGCTGACTGTGTTGTCCTAAGTTCCAATTTCCTGCATTCAGCCCACATCCCTCCATGTATTTACTCAAGTGCATAGTAAATTACACTATTGGACCTGCACCAACCACTTCCACTGGCAGTTCACTCCATATACTCAGCACCTTTGATCTGAAAAATGTTGCTCCTCAGAGAAGTTCACCTCATCTTTCTTAAATGGGTGACCCCTTATTTTTATACAGTGATTCCTTCAAGAGGAAACATACTCACCTCATCCACCTGATGATTCTTGATGAAGACTCAGGGGTCTCAGGGACTCGGCCTGAACCCCTCCATAGATGCTGCCTGGCCTGCTGAGTTCATCCAGCATTTTGTGTGTGCAAACCCCAGGGTCTTGTATGGTTCAGTTGTCTCTCAAAGACCACTAGTTGAAAGCCCCTGCACTCTTTACTCATTAGACAAGCCACCCATTCCAAGAGTTATTTCCATTGTTTGTGAACTCTGGTGTACTTAAAGCAGGCTCAGTAGTTGCTAATCATGAGACGATCTTCTCATCCAGAAAACAGTTTGTTGAATCAACCATACACTGACATCAAGACAAGTTTATCGTTTCTCAGTCACCATGTCCCTTCCCTCCCTCCCCCAATCCCCAACGTACTGGAAATGACCGACATGCATCTCTGTCCTGAGGCTAAGCCCTTGTGCTGAGACACTGGCCTCAGGATGAGGTCTGCCTTCAGAGGGAGAGGGGATGATGCTACTTTTCAGATTGACTATTTACAATGCTCCCAGTGGTTAGAGAGCCTGGAACTGAGGGGCAGTGTCTCAGCACAAGGGCTTGGCCTCAGGATGGAGATGGTGAGTTTGAAATTCTTTGTCCTCAAGGCCCTGAATGATAGGACTATTTGATTTCTGGGCCATAAGGGGACCTAGTAAGAGGGGGGAACTCAAGGCACAAGGTCAGGAATGCTCTTCTTAAAAATAAATTATTTAGGAATACAGCATGGTAATGGGCCCCAACAGCCCAATTACACCTATGTGACCAATTAACCCGTATGTCTTTGGAAAGTGGGGAAGCGTACATTGACATGGGGTTCAACATCCTTTCAGACAGTGGTGGAATTAAACCCGGGTCACTGGCGCTGTGATAGTGTTATTCAAACCGCTATGCTACCATGCAATCTGCCTTTTTGTAAAGTGGGGCCCAGTCCAAAGGACCAGGTGGCCCAGCTCTTCTGGCCCGTTACGTTAAATAATGAATCATCCTCCCCACAGGCTCGCTTTGAGTCACAGAGAGTCAAGAGTGAGACAGAGTTTAAGGTGGCTCTGGAGCAGCAGGTGGCTGAGCGACTGACAGCCGCACACGAAGACAGCACCCAACAGATGGCTGCCATCCGGGATCAGCACAGGTAAGCACCCAGCTTTTCCCCTTCTTCACCCACCACCCACCCTTTTCACCCTTGCCCTTCCCGTGGGAGGCTTTGAAGAGTTTTATAAGAGCATGCATGAAGGCCCCAGCATGGAGGATTATATACAGTACATGAGGAAAATGTTGTCAATAGGCAGCCGTGGAGGAGAGTTTAAGGTAAATTTATCATCAAAGTATGAATATGTCACCATATACTACCTTGAGGGTTATCTTCTTGCAGGCATTCACAGTCGAACTAAAAATATACAATATGATTTATGAAAAACTATAAGCAACAAAGACTGACTAAATGTGAGGGCAGATCATGCAAATAATAAAAATAAAAGTAAAAACATAATATTGAGAACATGAAAGTGAGCCCATAGGTTGTGAAATCAGTTCAGAGTTGAGATGAGTGAAGTTATCCATGCCAGTTCAGGAGCCTGATGGTTGTAGGGTAATAGCTTTCCTGAACCTGATGAAACAGTTTAACAGAGAGAAAGAGAGTTAATTTTTTAATGAGCTTCACTCAGAACTGGAATTGATTTATTATTGCTACACCTGTCTATCCCCCATACACCCTGTCACTGTGTTTACCCACCCCATTCTCTCTGCCCTCCCCACCTCCTTCACTTCATTCCAAGCTCTGTCTTTCTCTTCTATCAGACGTCATCATCTATAGCCCTGTGTAGTTTAGCCTTGGAGTAAAACTGGTATTGGTTTATTGTTGTTGCGTGTACTGAGATACAGTGAAAAGCTTGTCTTGTATACTGTTCATACAGATCAAATTGTTACACAGTGCACTGAGCTAGAGTGAGTTAAAACAGTAACAATGCAGAGTAAAGTGTAACAGCTACAGAGAAAGTGCAGTGCAGGTGGCCAATAAAGTGCAAGATCCTAACGGGGTATATTGTGAAGTGAAGAGTCCGTGTTACTGTATAGTGGAAGCAGGTTCATGGTTTTGGTGAGTGAAATAGAAAAGACTGACTGCAAATAAATGTATTTGTCATTTATTTACAAATGGTAAAAATTCAACCAAACATTTAAGTTCCCCCAAGTTACACAAACCACAAAACTAAATATTCAACAAACATATACTTAATGTGAGCCTTTTAAGTCTGGAGCATACCTTCTCAATGGTTCTGTGAAGTATGCTCTGCGGACACAGGAAAAGAGAGTAAGCCTCCCGCATGTGCTATTCTTAAACCCAGGATGTTTGAAGCTACACACCAGTGCTGTGGCACGCAAGGCAACCAATGGGAAGGAGCTGCTACAGATTTCAAATGGGGTGCGCAGGGCCTTTGATTATGTCAGTGAGGTGTGGGCTGCTTAGAAGAGTAGACAGATTATAGACAAATTAGGCAATGTTATAAGTAACACTGTTTTAATTGGCAGAGTTAGAACATAAAAGGAATGTGTGTGGCAGGGCGGAGGGAATAGCAATGTGTGGCTGCAAGTTTGAACCATGGAGAAGTTCAGCAGTCGCTCTTCAGCTCTGACAGTAGTCGGGTCATTCCAGAGCTCAGATATCCAGACCTTGTATTATGGGTGCAGCTGAAGCTGTCTTTAGATAATGAGAACCTCAGGGTGATGGAGCACAGGCTCCAACTAACAACTGGTAAATCAGGGGTCCCCAACCTTTTGTCCTGGTTATGTGACCACTGACGACAGGCAGACAATCTCTGAAGAGTGTTGATAATGGCTGGGGTCACCCGTCTTGCAAAGACACTGTCCAGAAGAAGGCAATGACAAATCTTTTGCCAAGAACAATTATGTTCATGAGGCCATGATTGCCCGTGCCATAAGTCGCAACACATGAAGATAATGACCCCATCTATACCTATCTTAATCTTCTGGACCTCTATTGGGTTACTCCCTCAGCTCCATATCCACCAGGAAAACAAGCTCAACCTCTTCATTTATTTGCCATCTCAATGAATCTCCTCTGCACTCTCTTCACACATCCCATCCTTCCTGTACCATGGCCACTAGAAATGCACACAATGGTTCATGTTTGACCTAACCAGTGTTTGTAAAGTTGCAAGAGTATATCCTTATATCTTCTGGTTGTTGTCACGATTAACTGGACTCTGACATACAGAGCAGCATGACCCCTCACCAAATTGTTCTAAAGTCTGAACAATGAAATGACTAGTTGGAAACAAATATTGACCAATCATTAACCTTGCATATATTCAAAGTCCTTATTTGCATAATCAATCACCAATCACACTACGATAATACAAGTGTTAATAGCCAATAGACTCTACATATTAAAGACCAATGACACATCCAAATGAACTGACCATTAGTAAATGTCACCTTAGAGAATCCTTCGTTTACATTGTTATCTTCTCTGAGCATGCTGCCCAGAGGGGGATCTATGCTCTTCAAAGACCTCTCTTCCCTGGTTTGACAGAACACTATCAGTAAGCTGTCTTTGCCTACACATCATCTTAACCCTTGCTTCATCCTGACTTCCACACATGCCCTGAATGCCATCCTATCCATTCATTTAGACACTGGTGAGAGTTGAGTGGAAGTTTTTGCCTGAACGGTGGAAGAAGTAAAAACTATATTCAAGTAATCACTGTTGTGCCATCACAAAGATGTATGACAGTGCCTGTACTTTCCTGCAGGTTTCTGTAGATACAGTATTGCATCCAAATCTTTGACAAACTTCCATAGTTGCACAGTGGAGAGTTTCCTGACTGGTTGCATTACGGCCTGGTATGGACCCAGCAATGCTTAGGAACAGAAAAGTCTATTAAAAGCAGTGGATACACCCTGATCTGTTACAGGCAAAGCCATCCCCACCATTGAGCACATTTACATGGAGCACTGTCACAGGAAAGCAGCATCCATCATCAAGGACCCCCATCATGCTCCCTTTGCACAACAACCATCAAGCAGGAAGTACAGGAGCCTTGGGTCCTGGGCCACCAGGTTCAAGAACAGTTATTACTCTATAAACATCAGACTCTTGAACTGGTGTGGATAACTTCACTAACTTCAACTCTGAACAGATTCCACAGCCCTTAGAAACAAGAGAAAATCTGTAGATGCTGGAAATTTGAGCAACACACACAAAATGCTGGAGGAACTCAGCAGGCCAGGCAGCATCTATGGAAAAAAGCACAGTTGATATTTTGGGCCAAAACCCTTTGCAAAACTGGAGGAAAAAAACTGAGGAGTGGATTTGAAAGGGGGGAGGGATGCAGTAAATTTTATTTCCATCCTGGCACTTATCCTTGCAAGCAGAACAAGTGCTACACCTGCCCCTACACCTCCTCCCTCACTACCATTCAGGGCCCCAAACAGCCCTTCGAGGTGAGGTGACACTTCACCTGTGAGTCTATTGGGGTCATATACTGTGTACGATGCTCCCAGTGTGGCCTCCTGTATATCGGTGAAACCCAATATAGATTGGGAGACCGCTTCGTCAAGCACCTACACTCCATCTGCCAGAACAAGCAGAATTTCCCAGTGGCCACTGCCCATTTTAATTCCACTTCCCATTCCCATCACGATATGTCCATCCATGGCCTCCTCCACTGCAGTGATGAGGGTGCACTTAGGTTGGGGGAACAACACCTTTTGGGTAGTCTCCAACCTGATGGCATGAACATTGATTCCTCAAACTTCCAGTAATGCCGCCCCCACCTTCACCATTTCCCATCCCCTTTCCCCTCCCTCACTTTATTTCCTCTCCTGCCCATCACCTCCCTCTGGTGCTCCTCCCTCTCTCCCTTTTCTCTTTCTTTCATGCCCATCTGTCTCTTTCACCAGTCAACTTCCTAGCTCTTTGTTTCATCCCTCCAAGTTCCACCTATCACCTGGTGTTTCTCCCCCCACCTTTCAAATCTACTACTGAGCTTTTTTTTCTCCAGTCCTGCCGAAGGGTTTCGACCGGAAACGTCAACTGTGCTTTTTTCTGTGGTTGCTGCCTGACCAGCGGAGTTCCTCCAGCATTTTGTGTGTGTTCCACAACTCTCAGACTCACTTTAAAGGACTCAACAACTCATGTTCTTAGTATAATTTTTAAAAACTATTTTCACTGGATGGTGTGGTGGAGATGCATGCTACCAAAGAAGGTGTAAGGTGCTCCTTCCCTTCACTAGATTGCAGGTCACCCTTGGGCAGCCGGTGCATATCACTAGTCCTGGTTATGCAGCCACTGACACCAGGCAGACGATCTCTGAAGTGTATTGATAATGGCCGGGGTCACCCATCTTGTGAAGTCACTGCCCAGAAGAAGGCAATGGCAAACCACTTCTGTAGAAAAAAATTGCCAAGAGCAGTCATGGTCAGGGATAGAGACCATGAACAGCCCATCATAAGACATGGCACAAGATGATAATTATTGGCACAATTTGTCTTCTTTGTACATTGGTTTGTGTATATAGTTTTTCATAAATTATATTTGTTTATTTTTTTGTAAATATTTGCAAGAAAATTAATCCCAGGGTAATATATGGTGAAATATCCAGACTTGGATAATAAATTTACTTTGAACTTTGGACTTTGCTTGGAAGAACCTGCAAGGCTACGAACATGGCAGGAAAAGCTCAATTCCACTGGATGCAACAGACTGAATCATTTCCTTCCTAATCATGTATTTTCTGTGAACCCTGACCAACCCCATATACTGGATTACAAATGACTGCTAATTGAAACAGTGGCCAAACCACAGTCACAGTTCACTGTCTCCTGAGCAGGAAGCAGATCATGGAGCTGACGACGCAGCACGAGCACGAGATGGGCAAGCAACTGGCTGAGTTCAAACTCGAGCTACAGGAGCGCGAGGAGAAACATCAGCATGTGATTGAGGGATATGAGCTAAGGTAGGGGAGATCTTACGCCTGGCCTCTGTTTCTAGCCCACTCTACTTATCACAGGATGAAATCCGTTTTAATCGTGCACTGATGCTGTCCTTGGTGATGGCACTGATTTCCCATCCACCATTGCAACATTGCTTCAAAGGGTGGTCCTAGATCTATTTCCAGACTGCGTAAAAATGGTGGTTTCCATCCCTGTGACCACTATGATCTAATTTAATTATTGATTAATTGCTCAAGTTTAAGTTCTGGGTGAATGGTTGAATTTGGGCTTCCACTCTGTCATTGGTCCTGAGATTCAATTCTGTAATTTAACTACTGTGGTCTGACACCTCTGTGGATTTTCCTGTTCATTACGCTGTGCATGGTGTTGTTGAAGCATAATCACCTGTTACCCCTTGTCCCTCTCCACTCCCCTTTCTCTCTGTATATCTGTCTTTCTCTCTGTTTGACTCTGTCTCACTCCTGCATCTCTGTCTCTCCCACTCTCCTTCCTCCCACCTCCTTCCCCCCCCCCAGCTCCCTCCCTCTCCAAACGCCTGCTCTTTCCATCTCACTCACTCTCTTATTCCCCCACCCTTGCTGCTCATACAGGTTGGCGAAGGGGCAGGAGGAGACTGGGCGACTACTCGCAGCGAAGAGAAAGCTGGAGATCCAGCGAAGTGAGATGGTGTCCAAACTGCAGACCATGATGCAGTCCCACTGGAATGAAGCACTGAAGGTGTTGATGTCCGAAAACATTCCACAGGGCCCCCAGCAGCTGCAGGTGGGTGACTTGTGGGGGTGAAGGGTGGGCGCAGGTGGCGAGAGCTTTCAGCTCGTCCACAGAGTCCCCATTTAGCACGGGTTTTCGTAGTCTTCCTGAGTTGCAGTATCATGAAGCATTCAGGGCATGGTGGTGAGGTTAGTGTGAGGATTCTCATGTGGAGGATGGAGCAGAAACCCTCATCTCTTTGACCCACCACCATCAGGGAGAGAGGTACAGGAGCATTTTGACTAGGACTGCCAGACTGGGTAGCAGTTTATTCCCTCAGGTTGTGAGACTAATGAATAAAACCAGGCCACCACCAAGGTCTTGTCACTAGGACAGCAAACTGTTTACTGTTTACACATGCTGCACACTACATGCATTTTGAATTATGTTTTATTATTTGTAGTGATATTTTGGTGTATGTGCTGCATGTGATGTATGTTTTGTGGGTCTAATGGAATGTTGTTTTGTTTGGTTGTATAAATGTACAGTCAGATGACAATAAACTTGAACTTGATCTCATGTGAGTCACTAGGGCACAGCACAATTGTCATACTGGGTAACCCTAATATGGGAACATTACAATGTGCTCTAGTGAGGAACTTGGAAGGGACTTCTTCAGCCAAAGAGCTTTGAGAATGCGAAGCTGATCCCTAGAATGAGTGTTAGTGAATATCAGGGGTACCCAACCTTTTTCATGCCATTAATCCCTACCATTAACCGAGGGGTCCATGGACACCAGGTTGGGAACCTCTGGTGAAGAGGGACTGAGGTACTTTATGGAGTACACACCGGATTAGAGCTTTCAACCCACAATGTCTGTGCCAAACACAATGCAAAACTAAAATTAAATCTCATCATCCTAATTTGGAGTATTGTATGCAATTTTGGTCACCTACCTACAGGAAAGATGTAAATAAGGTTGAAAAAGTACAGAGAAAATTTACAAGAATGTTGCTGGGTCCGGAGGACCTGAGTTATAAGGAAAGATTGACTAGGTTAGGACTTTATCCTTTGGAACATAGAAGAGTAAGTAGAGATTTGATAGAGGTATACAAAATTATGAAGGATATAGATAGAGTAACTGTGAGCAGACTCTGTGGTTGTGTGGGATGACAACTAGAGTTCATGGGTTAAGGATGGAAGTTGAAAAGTTTAAGGGGAACATGAGGGGGAAATTCTCCATTCAGAGGGACAAGACGGTGTAAAATGAGCTGCCAGCACCATTGGTGCATGTGAGCTTGATTTCAATATTTAAGAGAGGTTTAGATTGGTACATGGATGGTAGGAGTATGGAGGGCTGTGGTCCCGGTGCAGGTTGATGGGAGTAGGCAGATGGGCTGAAGAGCCTGTTTAAGTGCCATACTTTTCTATGATTCTAAAGCTGCCAGAGGAGGTGGTTAAGGGAGGTACATAAGCAATATTTAAAGACATTTGGGGAGGTACGTGGTAGGCAAGGTTTAGAGCAGGAGTTCCCACCTTGCTTAATGGTATTGGAATTTCCAAGGTTGGGAACCCCTGGAGTAAAAGGATATGGGTCAAGTGGGCACAATTGGGACTGGCTTAGATTAGTCAGTCTGGACCATAAAATGCAGGAGCAGAATTAGGCCAATTAGCCCATCAGTTCTGCTCCACCTTTTGATCATGGCCAATTTATTTTTCCCTCTCATTCACCTCATTCTCCTGCCTTCTCCCTGTAACATTTGATGCCCTGACTAATCAAGAACCTGTGAACATGCACTTTAAACATACCCAATGACTTGGCATCCACAGCTGTCCATGGCACAGGTTCACCACCCTCTGGCAAAAGAAATTCCTTCTCATCTCTGTTCTAAAAGGGAACCCTTCTTTTCTAGGAAACAACCACTCCACATCCACTTTATCTCGGCCTTTCAATATTCAGTAGGTTTCAATGAGATCTGTTGGTCCCCCCCCCCCCCCCCATCTTTCTAAACTCCAGCAAGTACAGGTCCAGAGACATCAATCACCTTTCATGCCCTAACCCTCTCATTCCTGGGATCATTCTCATAAACCTCCTCTGGACCCTTTCCAATGCCAGCACATCTTTTGTAGATGTGTGGCCCAAAACTGCTCACAATGCTCCATATGTGGCCTGACCAATGCCTCAGCATTACATCCATGCTTTTATATTGTTGAAATGAATACTAGCATTGTATTTGGCATCCTTACCACAAAGTTAACTGCACTAGGATTTCCAAATCACTTTGCACCTCCAATTTCTGAATTCACTCTCTGTTTAGAAAATAGTCTATACCTTTATTCTTTCTACCAAAAGACAAATTGGGATAGAGGGCCTGTTTCTGTGCTGTGTAAGTCTCTGATGTGTGGGGATATATTAAGGTAGGTTGTTTCCACACCTCATTATTCAGATGTCAGCTCTGTTCCAGCAATGTTCTCTTTCTCCCCTTGCAGCAGCCCACTCTGCTTTGTGACCAGGTGCCCTTCTACCGAGAGCTGAACAGGAGCTTGCCTGCCTGGGGAGGTCCGTATGGCAGACCATGTGTGGAAACCGATCTTTTGTCCTGCCCTGTACCCCCAGCTTCAGATACCGACCAACTGAAGTTCTCCTTGTGCAGCCAAAGTCCTGTGGATTCGCTCGTGCCCCACCAATCTGAGCAGCTGGTCAGGGATGTCCATGGGAGCGAAATCCATGCCCAGGTACAGATTCAGGACCACCAGGCCACAGGAAGGAGGGTGGAGGGTGGAGGACCACCTGAGACCACAGGTGCTTATGGTTCCAGTGCCTTCTTCCCTCGGGCCATCCCCCTACAGCCCATTGCTAAGCTGGTTCCCACAGCAGCCATGGACCAAACAACTGAGCCCTGCCTGCAAGGTGACAACCATGGTGGGGCTGAACACCCGTCCGTGATGATAAGCATGCAGGACCAGCAACCAGTGAAGCAGTTGCTACCCAACCCTCCCAGCGTGGAGCATCTCAGCCACCTCTTGAACTACAGCTTCCTCAGCCACAACAGCTTCCAGCCGCTCGAGCCACAGGTGGATGAGACCGTTCAAGGTAAAGAGAACCCCTGTACCCCTGTGCTTCCTCTAACCCTCTGGTCCCACACCATGGACAACTTCACTCACCACAACTCCATAAAGAGTTTCATACTCTTTTCTAACTCATGTTCTCAGTATTATTTTATTTACTTATATAGTTTGTCTTCTTTTGCACATTGGTTGTTTGTCAGTCTTTGTTTATGTATGGTTTCTCATAAATTCTATTGTATTTCTTTATTTTTTTCTATAAATGCCTGCAAGAAAATAATTTTCAAGGCAGCATATAATTATATAAAATAATTTTGATAATAAATTTACTTTGAACTTTAAGCTTGAGCTGTTCCTTCTCCAAACCCCACTCTGGGGAGGAAATGGGAGTGGATGCTACCGGGTGTCACTGCTGGAAACTGTTGCCTGATCAAAGCCTTGTCTTTTCTCCTTTCACATTACTTATTTATTGTAATTTGTAATAATTTTTATGTCTTTTACTGTGCTGCGTTGGATGGTCATATGAGCAGCTGGTATGTATCACATGAACTAGCTTTGCGACTACAATCTCTGAAGAGTATTGATAATGGCTGGGGTCACTCACCATTCTTGTAAAGACACTGTCCAGAAGAAGGCATGGCAACCCCTTTTGTAGAAACATTTGCCAAGTGCATTTCTGGTCATGGAAAGACTGTGATCGCCTACGTCATACGACATGGTACATAACTAACGAACTACTGCAGTCACAACATAACACATTTCACTATTACTGTATGTCAGTGATAATAAGCCCCAATCTGATTCTGTCACTGGCCCTGTGACCTCAACGAGACTCCACTGACAGGGGAAGAATCAGGAGGGATTCCCCCAGATATCATGTCCCTTAACCAAACTGGTTCAAAGCCTAAATTTATGCAGTTCTGGACACCCCATTGCAGTGATGATGTGGAGGTTTTGGAGAGGGTGCAGAAGGATGCTGCTTGCACCAGAGGGCATGAGCTAGAAGGAGCTAGGTTGGTTTCTTTGTGGCATCAGAGGCTAAGGATGAGTTACACAGTTTTGACAGTCAAGAGTTTCTTTCCTAGAGTGGAAATGCCAAATGCTCAAATTCAGATTCTGATTTTCATTCTTTATCATGTATGTACACGGAAACATGCAGTGAAATATGTCGTTTGCGTTAATGACCAACACAACCTGAGCATGTGCTGGGGGAAGCCCCCAGGTGTCACCAGCATTTTGTGTGACACTTCAGATTCCAACATTTGCACTCCCCTGTGCCTTAATAACCTGTTAATCTGAAGTGGGGCTGTTATTGACCAGGTAGTGAAGATTTCTTAATACCAAGGCAGGGTCACAAGCTCAGTTTGACATCTGGTGTTAGAAGTGTACAGACTGTCAGTTGGTAAGGAGACCTATTTTCCTCCTTTTCTCTTTCAGCTCTTTTTCTTACCTTTGTTTTTCTTTTTAATCTTTTTTTTCTTTTTCTCTCTTGCACTCGCACAAGTCTGTGCTCTTCCCAGCTTGCACGTCTCCTTAACTGGCACTCGTCCTGAGTTGGGAGGTTGTGGATTTGCATTTCAGTTGTTTGAAAGTGGTGGTGATCATCATCGGCGGCAGTGATTCCCAGCCTCAGCTGAGAGTACTCCACAGCCCACTGTTATGTATTGCGCGGAGGAAGAACACTAACAGAGTACTGTGGTTTAACGTTTTTACTGAGTCATGTTAGTAATGATACACGCTGAGCATCTTACATTGTGGGAGTGATGAGCCAAGCCCATCGAGACAAAAACCATGTGAACTTGAAAACCTGTGCCCAAAATAGAGTGAGGAGGCCCAGTCAGTTCACCGTACGATCGATCGGCCGCATGCACACTTACCACATTCTCACAATTGATCTGATATGGTACACCCATGCTCTCCCCGCAGCCCCGGGACCTCAGGTGGAGGAGCTGGCTGAACACCCGTTCACTGAATCCGAGGCTGGCACACGGACCCAGAGCCAGCGGCTGAGCGAGGGTGGGACGGTTCCGGACAGCAGCTTCAACTCATCAGGGGACCAGTCCCTCCAGGACCAGAGCTCACGGAGTAGTGAGCTGCAGTACTACATACAGATGGTAGGTGGACTCTGCATGTAACTCTGGGATTTGGGACGGAGAGGGGGTGACCCTTATTCAGACAGGTCAGAGTGGTGGAAACTGAGCCAATCAGTGTTCTCAACAGGGAGCTGAGAGTAATTTTACAGGATTAATGGCAGGATTCTTAACAGTGTGGAGGAACAGAGAATTTTGGGGTTCACATAGATTCCTCAAAGTTGTAGCGCAAGTGCGGTTAAGAAGGCATATGGTGTTTTGGCCTTCACTAGTCAGGGGAATTGAGTTCAAAAGCTGCAACGTAACGTTGTGGCTCTATAAAACCCGATTTCCGCTTTGGAGAGGAGAAGGATGAAAAGTGGCTTGATAGAGGTGTACAAGATGATAAAGTACATAGATCGGACAGCCAAAGACTTTTACCCAGAGCAAAAATGGGGTATAACTTTAATGTATTGGGGGAAAGTATAGGGGAATGCCAAAGGTAGTTTTTTTCCCACAGAGTGTATGTAGAATGTGCTGTGAGGGTTGGTGGTTAAGGCAGATATATCAGGGAGATTTAATAGAATCTAAGGTACATGGGTGAAAGAAAAGTGAAAGATTTTGTGGGAGGGAAGGGTTAGATTGAGCTTCGGGTATATGGTGGACCGAAGGGCCTGTGCTGTTGTACTGTTCAATGTTCTTATCTCCAACATTTGAAACAAGGATTCCAGGGAATTAGGTTGATGGATTCCTCCCATGAGCCAGCAGAGGTGATGGAATGAGTGGACTCGTGTGTAGCTCCAATTCTGTGAGCGATCAGCTAGCAAACAGGTTAACCCATTTGGTTAGTTTGTTAACCCACAAATTGTCAGTGATAAAAGAAATGAAAGGTGGGGTCTCAGAAAAACATAGGGAGGTCCCTTTAGAACAGAGATGAGGAGGAATTTCTTTAGCTGGTGTGTAATGGAACTGTGGAATTTATTACCACAGACGGCTGTGGAGGCCGTCATTGTATGTATATAGGGCAGAAATTAATAGGTTATTGATTGGTAAGGGGATTAAAGGTTAAGGGGTGAAGGCAGGAGAATGGGGTTGAGAAAAATTATCAGACGTGAGTGAATGTTGGAGCAACTCAATGGGCCAAATGGCCTAATTCTACTTAAGTCTCCTATGGTCTGAAAACTTGGTGATTGGACTTCCCGTGGAGATGTGAAATCTGACTTGAAGTTTTGCTGGGGTTGGGTGGAGGCGATACCACCAAAGAGAAATGTGGGAGTTGTGTATGGCACTATAATCTCTACCACTGTAATGTTCTGTCTTGAAGCTCTTGGACCGTTCACCTGGCAATCCCGTGGATACCAGTGGGGATGTGGAGACTCCCAACATAATGCAACATAGTGCAGAAACCCAACAGAGTAAGTTCAAGTTTACTCCTGATTCAACCATACATAAACGCCCATCAATACAGTAACAAAACAGCGTTACTCCGGGGCCAAGGTGTGTGACACAGTATCAACAGTCATTTTCAGCACAAGGCACATACTATATAGCACAGTCACGCAAAATTATATAGCTTAAATCCCAGAGTGTCATGTACTGTAGATTGATGGTACAAGGATGTAGTTGGCAAGTAGAAGCCTGCAGTAGTCGGATCATCATATGCTAGCGCAGCCACAGACAAACGCAATCCAGCTGGTCTTCCACCAAGTGAACGTTGGAGGGCAGCAATGATGGGAGGGGCCAGCATGGACCCACCATCTCTCCCACACCACTTCTGATGTTTCTCCCCTGCAGCACAAGGGCCTTGTCTGTCTATAACCGAGGCCACATAACTCTCCCTCTGTTAGTCTTGCCAATGAATCAGTGAACCAGACTTGCAATATTCTACATTACCGATGTCCAATAGGGCCTTGCAATCATAAGAAAAATGTTACTCTGTTAGACTGCACACCACCCCCAGGCACTGACCCTGACGCCTTCCTGTAGCAGGCAGCAACACAGTCCATACCACGACGGGCTCCTCCGCTGTTGGGCAACCCGCTAGTGGACCTGTAGTTCCTGATGTTCTTCATAACCGGCAGTGTCTTGCAATTGTAAAAAAAATGGTGTTGTTACGATAAGGCAACAATGAATATAGAATTGTGACAGGTTTTTATAAACAAACAAAACATTTATTAAATACTGCTCCATAAAAACACCAAAAGTAAACTAACGACTAACTTAACAGGAAGTTAACTGCTATACGGCAACTCGAACAGTTCTTAAAGCAATAAATGCGAACACAGTTCTTAAGCGATAAATGCAAAAGTCCAAATGATTTACACAGTCAATTAGGAGAGACTTTCCTGAAGTAACGAAATCCTTAACAACGTGACATTACTGCTGATCCTAGCTGAAATATGCCTTGCCTGAAGGATTTACGACGAAGTAAATGGAAACTGCTTAAAGGCACAGACCTTTCCTTGGCGAATAACCCTGCTCCAGCCCTTTCTACTCTAATAGCAGAGACTATCTCGGATGCAGGTTACTATCTCTTCCGAATGAGGATTCAGTAAGGTCAATCCTGTATTATCGATGATGACACCAACTTTACTTGATCCTTCGGGTCTCTGTACTTCCATAAATCTTCACTCTCTGACTGGACTAAACTGGCAGCGTTTGCCGGCAATAACCTTTGAGACTTAAGGCAGAAAGTAAAACTCCACTTTAAAACAAAATTGCGTCATGAGACGAATACGCAGCATAATGGAGTCACTGACGAACTGACCTGCATCACAGCAAGGCTTTCCCCTTTTATACCTGTTGAAACAGGCCATCACATGACCTCTCACTGGCAGGAAAATTACATCACTCCACCATCACAAGACCATTACATCATGGTCATGTGACAGTCACAAGATACCCATGGGGTATGTAACAATGTAAAGGCCGAACAATTTCACCTTTGGTTGGACCAGGAGTGGCCGCTGTGACCATGCATCTTTCCTCTTGTCCTTTTTGGGGTGTCCTTTGGCATCTGTGCACTTCACAGTTACTCTGCCAAACCCAGCCCGAGTGTCACACTTCACAGCAATGCACTGCCACTCAATGTGCCCCTGCTGTGTGTATGTGTGTTTTGTGAATGTATTATTAACAAATCGTACAGCACAGAGGCTGTTGTATTCTTACCTGTTTTTCCAGAGCCTTCAACCCAGGTCTCCTCTTTCCCTATCATTCTAGAGCAGGGGTTCCCAACCCTTTTTTATGCCATGCCACAGCATGGAAAAGAATTCCTAGAAATCTGGTTTTCCACAAACAATTCTGTAAACAGACATGTAGTCCTTGATCTCATTTATAAGCCAATGCGGGCAAAACTCTAGACAACGCAGAGTTCACCATGCAACCGGTCAGCAATGAGACCCCCCCGCCCCTCCCTACATCACAATTGAATTTTCATTATAACAACTAATCAACTGATTGATAAGTATATGAAACCTCTTTCTACCGGGTGTTTCTAGAGGTGCAGCTTGTTATCTTCTCACTAGCAGCCACTGGACTCAGCAATGAGAAAACCACCTTTCTCAGACTCTGTACACACATACAATTATAAAGAAAGTATATTTATGAACGTTAACTTAAGCAAACCGTTATTAAAAAAATTGTAAAAAGCAAAAGGGCCCATCATAACTAAAACAGTCAAATGTGGACAAGTTGGAGCTCAAATCTTTCAAAAATTTATGTGTCCAATGTACTCACGGCACCAACTCCTATTCACTGATCACCAGTATGATTTCCCCTCTTGGACTCCATCGAATTGTGCATTCCTGTTGGAACAAATCCTATGGCCGGTTCTTTGAGTTTTTTCTCTCCATATCTGCCACCGAAAAGACCTTGACCCACCCCACTGTCCGTCACAAAACCTCTTTGTCTGACTGTCTCGAGAACTTTCTTAAATTCCACCATCCTCATTGGATGACACTACATTCCTCAACCAAATTCCAACCCCATATCTTTAACGGCAACCCAGACACTACCAGCAGAACACACTGCTTCTACAGAAAACCATTAAATAAAATATCCTACATCTTTAACAGTAAAATCTTAACCAGGACGTTACATATAAAAAAGCCAAGCATTCAGAGAGCACACCACAAATGAACAGCGCACTGATGGTGTCTCCTCGTGGTGACGAAATGTTTGTAAATGAATTGAAAACAATTGAGATGAAAACAACTCAACCCAACCATCAACCACCCAAGCCTCACATTTTCCAAGTTATTTCCAACCCTTTTCTATTCCTGATGTGTTGGGTTTTCCTGCTTATAAATTAGCCAGGTATTTGAAAATAACAGATGAATAAATTGACAGCACTCTGCAGCCATCTATGTTTTCTAAAGGAGGATGTTTCTCATTGCCAGTGATATCCCCGTGTGTGCCAGACCACTCTGGTAACTGGGAGGTGGTCAGGCCCCAGCCTATGGGACAGCTGTCAGCCACGCAGAACACCAGACCCCCAAGCAGTGCAGTGCAGAAGGTAAAGCTTGGACCCTCGGAGTCGGTCTCTGCTCAGAAATCAGGTATGTGGCAAACCAGATCCCTTAAAAATCAGGTACTTGGAAGGGCTCTGTGCTCTGTGGGAAGGTTGTTAAAGGTGTGGGCCAGTTTCTGAGTGTCTGGAGTTAAGATGACATTTGAAGATTGAAATCGCCAAGGATGAGAGTGGAAGGCAAGCGGGTGTTCAGTGCTATCTACCTGCACGTTATATGTTCCTCTGCCCCCTCTTCCCCCTTCTCCCCCACCACTGTGTCCACTACTCTGCAGATTCTTATGTTCATACACATTCGAATAGCCAGTAAGTAAACTTGATGAATGCTAGTTTGCGAATACCAGATTTTCTGAGTTACAGAACAGGACAGACTTTAATCTGATCCCAACTATAATTCAACAATGCAGCTGTCTCCAAATTGTTAAATAGCTGCTCCGTCCTCTTCCTCTGCAGGTTTTGCCAACGGAGTGCTGTCACCTAAGGAGGTCGGGGAGCTCTCGAGACTGCTGAGCCTGTACAACAGTAACTCGGATCACCCAGCACCTTCTGTGGATGAGCTTTTCACCTATCTGAGGCATGTCCAGGCTAACAGGTTAGTCCAGTAGAGAGGGATACATGCACGCACAAAATCAATGAGGGTGTTTCTCATGTTACTGAAGCTGCAGACCTAAAAATTGCCATTCCATTACTGGGTTAGTGGCGGGATTCTCAGCAGTGTGGAGAAACAGAGGGATGTCAGGATCCACATCCATAGATCCCTCTAATTGCGATGTAAGTTGATAGGCTGGTTAGGAAGACGTATGGTGTGTTGGCCTTCATTTGCTGGGGGAAATGAGTTCAGAAACCGCCGTGTAATGTTGCAGCTCTATAAAATCCTGGTTAGATTGCATTTGGAGTATGGTGTTCTGTTCTGGTCGCCTCATTATAGGAAGGATGTGGAAGCTTTAGGGAGAGTACAGAGGAGATTCACCAGGATGCTGTCTGGATTGGAAAGCATGCTGGCTGCACCATTTCTCCCAGGGTTCATTTGTTCATTATGTGCTGTTTTGTATGACTTGGGCGATCATGGTCTTTCCATGATCATGATTGTTCTTAGCAGATTTTTCTACAGAAGTGGTTTGCCATCGCCTTCTTCTGGGCAGTGTCTTTATAAGGCAGGTGACCCCAGCAGTCTTCAGAGGCTATCTACCTGGTGTCAGTGGTTGCATAACCAGGACTTGTGATCTGCACCATCTGCTCATATGACCATCCACTACCTGCTCCCATGGTTTCCTGTGACCCTGATCAGGACTAAGCAGGTGTTATTACCTTGTTCAGGGGTGACCTGCAGACTAGCAGAGGCAAATAGCACCTTATACCTCCTTTGGTAGAGATCTATCTCCACACTGTCACTCATTTCCCCAGGATAGTAATGGCTAATATTAGAGGGCATACTTCTAAGGTGATTGGAGGAAAGTATAAGGGGATGACAGAAGTAATTTTTTTTTTAACAGAGAGTGGTGAATGTGCTGCCATGCACGGTGGTAGAGACAGAGACATTTAAGAGTCTTAGATGGGCTCATGGATGTAAAAAAAAACAATAGACGTCTGTGTGGGAGAGAAGGGTTAGTTTGATCTTGGAGTAGGTTAAGAGGTTGGTACAATGTCGGGGGCCAAAGGGCTCTGCTGTACTGTTCTTTGTTCTATCAAAATAAGAATTTGCTGTAAAGTTAGCACATTTTACAGAATTAAAGCTGATTCTGACATGTCCTGGGTGGTGGGGATTCTTAATAATTTTTATTCTCCTTAATAATTCACCCTCCTTGAAGATGCCTTGGATACTACGGAGGCTAGTGCCCATGATGGAGCTAAGTTTACAGCTCTCTGCAGCTTACTTTGATTTTGTACAGTAGCAACCCCCACCCCATACCAGACAGTGATGTAACAAGTCAGAATGCTCTCCACAGTACATTTGTAGAAGTTTTCAAGTGTTTTAGTTGACAAACCAAATCTCCTCAAACTCCTAATGAAATATTGGCACTGTCTTGCCTTCTTTATAGCTGCATTGATATGCTGGGACCAGGTTAGGTCCTCAGATATATTGACACCCAGGAACTTGAAACTGCTCACTCTCTCTACTTCGGATCCCTCTTTGAGGACTGGTTTGTGTTCCCTTGTCTTATCCTTCCTGAAGTCCATAATCAGAGCAAGGTTGTTGCTGTGAAACCACACAGCGAAGTAATATATCTTGCTCCTGTATGTCCTTTTGTCATTGTTTGAAATTCTGCCAGCAATGGTTGTATCATCAGCAAATTTATAGATGCTATTTGAACTATGCCTAGCCACACAGTCATGGGTATAGAGAGAGTAGAACTGGGGGCTAAGCAACATCCCTGTGGAGATGTTGTTTCCAATTCACACATATTGTGGTCTTCCAGTTAGGAAGTGGAGGATCCATTTGCAGAGGGAGGTACAGAGGCCTAGATTCTGTAGCTTTATAATGAGGACTGTAGGAATGATGGTGTTAAATGCTGAGCTATAGTCAACAAACAGGATTCTGACATGGGTATTTGCATTGTCCAAGTGATCCAAGGCAGAGCAATTTAGGTGTATTGGTTAATTATTGTCATGTGTACCGAGTTGCAGCAAAAATCTTTCTTTTTAAATCTTTTTATTAGTTTTCAAACAAACATGAGAAGAAAAACAGCAAATACAGAGAGCTTAGAGTACATAATTAATAAGTCTAAAATACAAATACAAACAGTTAATAACCCAAATATAATAACCTCCCAAACTTGTAGTGTGTTACAAAAAATGGAAAAATGTAAAAAAAACAATTTTAAAAAAAACTAACCTAACCGACATGGGCTATTGTATCATATCAAATGTACACAGTAGTGTCAATAACTCCACACCTTTATCCAAATAATTAGATGATAAGAAAAAAGTTCGGGAAAGGTCAGTTTAACTCGTATGAAAATGTTGAATAAATGGTCTCCAAGTTTCTTCAAATTTAACCGAAGGGTCCAAAATGACACTTCTAATTTTTTCTAAACTCAAACAAGTAATAGTTTGGGAAAGCCATTGAAATGTAGTTGGGGGATTAATTCCTTTCCAGTTCAGTAAAATAGATCTTCTAGCCATTAGTGTGGCAAATGCAATTATCTGCCGAGCTGAGGGGGATAAACAACTGTTATCCACCATTGGTAATAATAATAGGGGGGTAAAAATTGCAGTAATAGGATGAAGTTGCAAGTTAATACTCAAAAATGTTGAAATGATACCAAAAATATCTTTCCAGTATTTTTGCAAGCAAGGGCAAGACCAAAACATGTGAGTCAATGAGGCAACTTCAGAGTGACATCTGTCACAGATTGGATTAACATGAGAATAAAATCAAGCAAGTTTGTCCTTGGACATATGCGCCCTATGTACCACCTTGAATTGTATTAGGGCATGTTTGGCACAAATAGAAGAGGAGTTAACTAACTGTAAGATTTTCTCCCATTGCTCTATAGGTAAAGGACATTGAAGTTCTTTTTCCCATTCATTCTTAATTTTTATCTGACATCCCTGGTTGTGTTTTCATGATCATATTATAAATGACCCTTCTGATAGGGATTTAAACCTAGAATTTTTTCCGTAAAATCAACTAGGCATGAATTTGGAAAGGACTGTAACATATTCAAAAAATTTCTAATTCGTAAGTATCTAAAAAAAATGGGCTCTAGACAAATTATATTTATTGGACAGCTGTTCAAAGGACATAAAACAATTATCTGAAAATAAATCACGAAAACATGTTATAACTCTCATTTTCCACAGCACAAAGGCTTGGTCCATAAGAGAGGGCTGAAAAAGAAAGTTAGATATAATAGGGCTTGATAAAATGAACTTATTCAGACCAAAAAAATTACAGAATTGAAACCATATTCATAATGTATATTTAACTATAGGGTTAGTCATTTGTTTATTCATTTTAGACAGGACAAAGGGAAGCAAAGATCCTAAGATAGAGAACAATGAAAAGCCTTGTACAGATTTACACTCCAAATTTACCCATTGTGGGCTTTGTATTGCCGCCGATTCCTGTGTCCAAAATATTAAATAACGATGTTAACTGCCCAGTAGTAAAACCTTAAGTTTGGCAAAAATCTTTGGTATGCTTGGCATCAAGATGGGTCACACCATACATAATTATATTGAGGAGATATAAAAAGAAACAGAGTGCCAAATGTAGTGACACAGTTACAGGGAAAATACAGTGCAGGCAGACAGATAAAGCACAAGGGCTACGATGAAGTAGCTAGGGAGTTCATCTTTTCTTATTCAGAATCTGTTAACAGTGGGGTCAAAGCTGTCCTTGAGCCTGGTGATACATGCTCTCAATCTTCTGGCTGATGGAAGAGGGAAGAAGAGAGAATAACCGTAGTGGGAGGTGAGCATAAGATATTGGAGCAGAACTAGGCCATTTGGCCCATCAGACCACTCCTTCATTCCATTGTAGATAGCAATGGCAGAATGGGCAAGCAATTAAAATGCCATGGGGCTGGGAGTTGAAGTGAGGAACAGTGAAACTGTACAAACCATTTACTAGACTGCTGATGGGGAATTGTGCACAATCCCGATATCCTGACCTTGCTCACAGAATCGTTATGTCATATTGGGGGGTTGTTTGGTGCCTCGTCCATTCCAGCGCATTGCAGAGACTCCTAGTCGAGTCTCCCCCCCCCCCCCCCCGTAGACCCAACACTTTCTTCAGAACCCTAGAAATTCTTTTCTCTCCCTGTTGAGAGCACCTTCACCTGAAGGACTGCAGTGGTTCAAAGAAATGATTCACCATCACCCTGTCAAGGGGCAGTTAATGATAGTCAATACATGCTGGGCTTGCAGGATCTCAAGAAATGACCAGAGTTCTCAGGAATCGCACGCAAAATGCTGCAGGAGCTCAGCAGCTCAGGCAGCGTCTATGGAGGGGGAATAATCAAACAATGTTTTGGGATCAGATCCTCCATTAAGACTGGAAAAGAAGGGGGCAGAAGCCAAAATACGATTGTGGGAGAGGAGGAAGGAGATTTCTTAAGGCCTATTCCCTCTCAGCCTCTCTCATCATCCCCTCTCCCCCACCTACCCACATTCCTCCTCTGTTCTAACCTGTCACCTGCCAGCTTGTACTGCTTCCCCTGCCCCACCTTATTCTTTTCCCTCTCCAGTCCTGCTAAAGGGACTTGGCCAGAAACAGTAACTGTTTATTCCCCTCTGTAAATGTTGCCTGATCTGCTGAGTTTCTGAGCATGCTGTGTGTGTTGCTCAAGATTTTCACCATCTGCAGAATCTCTTGTGTTTATACTAAAGTGTCCTGTTCTGTAAAGCACTACTTGACTTTGTCATTTTAAACTGTCTTCCAGGTAAAAACTGCATCCTCTATCTCTTCCCACTACTCCTATTCGCCTATCTTAAACCCATTAGAAGACTGTACATCAACTTCCAGTCATCCCTTCAGACTCTGAGGAGAGCAACCCTCTTATGTTTAACCTTGTAGCTGTCATCCCTCTTGTCCCGATCTGTTCTTGTACTGCCCCTGCACCCTTTACATACTTCCCGTTGCACCGCTGCCCTTTAGGGCAGCAATGAAGGTCCTCCATTTCTGTGTGTCTGGCCACTCAGATAGTTTCATGACTGTTTTGTTTTTGTTGGTCAGGGTTATTAGTCCTGAGCTGAACCCCTGAGCCTAGAGGACCTGTGGACTACTCTTAGTCTGGCCTGTAACCTTTGACCTGTTTGGCATTGGCAATGGTGAATTTACCAAGACCCAAAGTGTAAAACCTTGACTCCAGCCAACATGTAGCTCTCTGGGTTATTGAGACACACAAGCCTCCAAAGCATGACAAGGTTGGAGGACCTGCAGTGCCTTTATCTAATCTGGTTACTAGAATTGGATGCAACACCTCACCAGTGGCCTAACCGAAGTCTTGTAACAATTTCCTGCAGCATTGTCTCTGTAACACTATATTCTGCAATTTGCTACTGCTTTTCTCTTATAGTACCTCGATGTACTGATGAGCCGAATTTATCTGTGTGGATGGCATGCAAAACCTGAGCAGGAACTTCTTCACTCAGAGAGTGGTACGAATGTGGAACCAGCTGCCAGTGGAAATAGTGGATGTGGATTTGATTTCAACTTTTAAAAGTTTGGATGGGAGGGGTAGGGATGGATATGGTTCAGGTTTGGGATGGTTGGACTAGGCAGAAAATAATTTTGGAATGGACTGGAAGGCCGAAGGACCTGTTTCTATACTGTAGTGTTCTATGACACTAAACCATACTGTACCTCAGCACATGTGACAATAATAACCAACTACCATATTCAGGCAGTATCTATGGAAACAGAAACCGTTATCATTTCAAAAAGAAAATTGCTTTATAAATTTATTTATTTATTGAGATACGACACAGAATAGGCCCTTCAAAGCTAGCCATGCCCCCAATCCCCCAGTTTAATCCTAGCCTAATCATGGGACAATTTACAATGGCCAATTAACCTACCAACCTGTAGGCCTTCGGACTGAGAGAGAACCCAGAGAAAACGTACAAACTCCTTACAGGTAGCAGCAGGAAATGAACGCGCGTTGCTGGTACCATAAAATTGTGCTAGCCACTATGCTACCGTGCTGCCCTTTTTCTCTCTTCTGATGAAATGTCCCGGACCTTAAAAGTTTACTAGTTCTCTCTCTGCAGATTTTTCCTGATCTGCTGAGTGTTTCCAGCACCTGCAGTAATTTTGATTTTTGTTCAGTGTAACTTCACTCCCTTTCTACTCTGGGCCTAGGTTTATGAATACTGTGATAGGGTCAGGAGGGCAGGGATGGTGAGTGAACGGAACAAGGTGCTGAAGACTAGTGATGGTCTGGGGGCAGGGGGACGAGGTGTAAGTAGGTAGAAACTGATGCTGTTGTGAAGGTGGTGGGACAGTTCTAGTGAACCTAGGCTCAATCCTGACCTGCATTTTGCACATCTGTGGAGTTTGCACTGTCTCCCTGTAGCTTCTAGGGTTTCCCCTGGCTCTCCCTTTTCCTCCCACATCTATGGTGTTGGTGGGCTCTAAATAGTGCCCTAGTGTGTGGCCGAGGAGTGGGGTCTGTTGGGTGGGTGAGGAGATGAGCGGGGAAGATAAATAGGGGTTAGTGTATATAGTGCTTGAAGGCTGGCACAGATTCTGTGGGTTGAATGGCCATTTTGTGTGGTGTATGTCTGAAAAGAAGGACTTCTGAAATCAGCAAAAGAGCAAATAAAACTGAGTGCTGGATATTTACGATGCAAGACTTGAATAGTTGATTTCAGTGTGGAGGCTGGAAGGCTGTTATGTAGCCAAGTCTGAGGGTAAGGTGCTCCAAAAGCAAAATCCTACAGATGCTGGAAATCAGTACTAAAAGGCCAGGTAAGGCCAGGTGATGACAATTCAGAAAGAAGGTCATCGACCTGGAAAGGAATCACACAGCATGAAAGCAGCCCTTCGGCCCAGCTGGTCCATGCTGACTACCGTGCCCGTCCATGCTAGTCCATTTTGCCCATGATTGGCTCTGTAAACCAGGGGATCCCAACTGAGGTTCAGGGACCCCTTGGTTGTTGCTGTTGTTCCTTTTCACACCTTGTGACACATGGGCAGCATTTTTGCCGTTTCCATAGCAACTTGACTGTTTTATATGAGGCTGAGTTGCTAACTCGACCCTCAGTCCAGCACAAATGGAAAGCGTGCAAGGAGCCAGCTGGATTCAGTCTTGGAACCAAAGACCGGTGTTGATGCCACTACATCAAAGGCCGGCAATGGTGAGGGTTCATGGCATAAAAAAGGTTGGGAATCCCTGCTTTAAACTTTTCCTATGTATTACCTGGCCAAGTTTTTTTTTTAACAGAACACTGATAGCAAGTGAGGACCTTGCACAGCAATGCTTTGAAGTAGTGCTGAAGGTGGAAGACAGAGATCAAAATATATATACCTTGTTCATCATTTCAAATTTAGAGTCATGGAGCATGGGGACAGGCCGTTTGGCCCCGCAGGTCCATGCTAGTTGTGATGCACAGACCAATCTACCCCATAAACCCATTAATCCCCTCTTGTACACATACTGCTCTAGATGGCTCTTAATTGGGTTGCACTTCTCTGCATTGAATGTCTGTGTGTTTCACCGGCCAGTCTGTTTCTCTGTGTACCCTCTCCCTGCCTCTTCCCCCCCCCCCCCCACCACCATGTCGCTTACACACCCTCAGATCCAGCAATGGGCGTGAGTGAACTGATTGTCCAGTTTTTGTGTTTCAGGCCTACGGTACCAGAGGGTCTAGCTTCCACTGCTCTGAGGAACCAGGATCAGAAGTTAAACCCAACAGCAAAGAAAGAGGTGAGTTCCTGAAGCTCAGGCTGTGGTAAAAGTCTGATTGTTTGGAAGTTGCAATGGTTTGATATGTGGTCAGCTCAATGGTTTGGACCATGTGCTGGGGGGGGAAGGTGCAGAATATAAACAGCATAAAGAGAGAGATTAGCTTTATTTGTCACATGTGCATCAAAACATACAGTGAATTGCATTGTTTTGCATCAATGACTAACACAGTCCAAGGATGTGCTGGGGGCAGCCCACAAGTGTTGCCTTGCTTCCAGCACAAACATAGCACCCATATAACTCGGAATGTGGGAGGAAACTGGAGCACCTAGAGGAAACCTGCATCATCATGGGGAGAATGTACGCTCTCTCGCTCTCTCACTCACACACCCCTGTGTAAAAGTCTTTGGCACATGTATTTAGGGTGCCTGAGACTTTTTCACAGTACTGTGTTTGTCAATGTGGAGCAGAGAGCAAGTTTGTAAATCTGATGGAAGCAAAGGATGTTGGGAATGACGAAGGTGGAATGTTGCAGGAAGCGTGTGGGACTGGTGACAGAGAAGGACTGCCGGATTGGGGTGCAGACACACCCAGCCCTGAGACACCAGGCAAGGTCAGTTGAGTCAAACAGTTAGTTTATTGATCATTTCAGAATGTCTCTGGTGCTTTCTGCTCCATCCCCTCTCCCTTCCCCTTTTCCCAACCATGATTCCCCTCTCCCTTCCCCCTTCCCACTCTTTGAGACCCATATCAGAGTTGGAGTTATCATCACTCACATCTGTCATGAAACTTGTTTTTTTTTTTTTGCAACAGCAACACAGTGTAATACATAAAATTACTACAGTACTGTGCAAAAGTCTTAGGCCCCCTAACTATATATAGTTAGGGAGGAAAAGGACAGTTAAAGTTTCCATTTGAAGCACTGTGTCAAGACTCATTTCCATCAGCAGGTTGTTTGTTTTTTGAGATTCCAGAGTTTGCAGCTTCTTGTGTTTAACCCTGGTATAACAGCTACAAAAGAGGTGAATGTAAACACTTAGTGTGGGCCAGTAGAGTTGCTAGACCTGTTCGATAATCACTGGTACATAGTGCAGACAGTTAGGTCAATGGAATGCTTTAGATATTTGAATGCAAAGTCATACATCACAGAAACAAATCCTGCAACACAGATATTGCTGGGAAACTCCGCAGCTAATTCAGGCACGCCAATTTGGTGTGTCACCAAAGACTCCAGCAAGATGTGCATTCTGACTGATTGTAACCCCGCCTGGTCACAAGAGTCTGCAGAGGTTTGTGCGCTCAGCCAACTCCGTCATTGGCATAGTCCTCCCCACCGTCAGGAGATGCCTTGAGAAGGCATTATCTATCACTAACAATCCTCAACATCTGAGACATCATCTCTTCTCATTGATACCATAAGGGAGGAAGTGCTGGAGCCTGAATTCCCATATTCGATATTTTCCCCTCAACTATTTCTGAATTGTCTATGAACACTACCTCACTATTCCTCTTTTGGTCTAGTTATCTATTAATTTTTTATTGCAATATATTTTTTGTTTTGTACAATACCTCAAAACAACAGATTTCATGACTAAGTCAGTGATAATAAACCTGATTTTGATTCAGTTGTGAAGGAGAATTAACAGTCAACATTTTGGGTTGAGACCCTTCATCAGATTTTCTAGTCCAGTCCTGATGAAGGGTCTTGACCCTCCATTTTGCTGCCTGACATGGTGAATTCCTCCAGCATTTTTAATGTTCCTCCAGAACTTCAGGATCTGCAGCCTCAGGTCTCTCCCCTTTTCCCAATTCATCTGTGCCATATAAAATGTCTGTTTAAGCTCGTCCCATTTGCCTCATATCTCTCTAAACTTTTCCTATCTATGTACCTGTCTGAGTACCATATAAATGTTACTAATTTACCTGCCTCAACCACATCCTCTGGTAGCTCATTCCAGATACCCACCAACCTCGGTGAAGTTGCCCGCCTGATCCCACCTCACCTGTCAGCCTACACCTATCCCCCCTCGATTTTGTTTCCCTTTCCCTTTGGGGGCTAAAACAGTGCACACTCATGACTAAATATCTCTTATAAGATTACCCCTCAGATGCAAGGAATTAAGTGCTAGTCTGTCCACCTTCTCCCTATAATCTTGTCAGCATGCTTGTAAATCTTGATGCCTTTTCCCTGGCACACCTTTATCCATTTCCTGATAGTTATTTGTGAAGGGCTCATTGATAGAGCAAGTGATTGCAGGCCGGATGTAAGAACTCAGAATTCTAAAGCTGTGGATAATTTTCTCCAGTGTTATCCTGGTGGTTGGTGTTCAATTCAGGTTCAAGTTTGTTGTCATTCAACTATACACATGTATACAACTAAACAAAACGGACTTCCGGTAAGATGGCGATTGCTTAGCTGCTCCGAACTTTTGTTCCGTTACTGTCGCTACCTTTGCACTAAATGTCTCCATTTTATAAAGCTTAGATAGGAATTATTTCGGTATCTCTTACTTGCCTGTGAATATATCTAACCTACAATGTCTAGCAAGAGTTCTAAATCCGGGAGAAAAGAAACTACGACCTCGTCGGACGTGACGATGGAGGCGCTTGCAAATCTCCAAGACGAAATCTTAAAGGAAATTAAAACCGCTTTCAAACAGTTAAAAGACAAACTGGATCGGATCAACGATAAAGTGGACAAACATGCTGAACACTTATCTCACATCGATTCGACTTCTGAAGCTTTAGAAAGTCGGGTTCGATACTTGGAGACTCTCTGTTCCAGCTTAGAGGAAAAATCTAATAAACTTCTTTCCAAAATGGTGGATCTCGAAAATCGCAGCAGACGCTGCAACATCAGAATTCTGGGATTACCAGAGGCAACTGAGAAGGGGTCAACCGTGAAGTTTTTCGCCGAGTTTCTCTGTGAGATATTTGGGAAGGATCTGCTTCCAAACCCGCCCGAGCTCGAACGGGCACACAGAGTTAACGTCCCCCCCGGAATTCTGGGCACCCATCCGCGACCAGTAATCTTGTGCTTCCATCAATACCAGGTAAAACACAGTCTGATTGTGGAGGCACGTCGCAGAGGCTCTTTTTCTTTCCAGGATACAACCATTCGCTTTGTGGAAGATTTTGCACCCCAGACCTTAAAGATGCGCGCTGAGTATAAAGGCGTAATGAAAGTGCTTTTTGATCGTGGTTTCAAACCTTCCTTTCGTAATCTTGCTGACCTAAGAATCAAGTCTAATACCAGGGAATTCAAGTGGTTCAAATCAGCGAGGGAAGCCGAAGCGTTTGTGGCAAGTCTTCCGGCTATCCAGTCATCTTAGGAATCTGATCAGACTTCCTAAAATGGTGGATAAGTACTCCTCGTAGTAAAATTACTTTCTCTGGACTCGGAATTCACTTGAATCACTCAGACATTATTCTCTGAAACTCTAAAGGCTGTTGACAATCTCTCCCGGGATTTGGTGTGTGTGTAATCTATTTTCACCTCTGTATAACTTTACCTACAGAGTTCTACAACTAAATCTAACTTGTTTTGGAGGTTTGAAGTCTTTAGTGAAGGCCTCCCTGTTTGTCGGTTCACAGTTCAACTGCTGATTTATTTTTCCTCTGTTTTAAATACTTATTTATTTTATCTTTTTCTTTTCTTCACCCCCTTTTTTTTTCCATTCTCTGAATGTTTTTTTCTCCCTTCTCAGTAAACGATTGATAAATACTCGTCTTGAATTTATAATTTTCCCCTTCCTCTTTTTTTCTTTTTCCTTCTTACCTTTTTTTTCCCCCTTTCTCTTACTTTATCCTTCTATAATATTTTGCGGGTAGGTTAGTTTTGGTTTTCTTCCGATTTTCTCTGTATTAAGTTGTATATCTCGGCAGAAGGTGTTCTAATCTGTAGTTATGTTTTCTAGTGCATAAACTAGTTACTGTTTGTTATAGCATTTATACGGAACTGCTGTCAATGACACAGATCTGGAAGTTGTATTTGGGTTAATTTTTTTGGTAGAGCTAGCTACTTGTTTTGGTAGCCGTCTAGTTTTGGGTTGTGTGGGTGGGGTGCGTTTTCCAGTTCCAACATTTCTTTATTGTTTAGGACATGTTTATATTTTGACCTTACGAATCTATATTTACATCTCTGCTCCCAGACTGCTATTGTACTGCTTGATTTTTTATATGCCTGCTGCCTTTTATGCATTAGTAATTGATAATGGCTAGTGCACTTAAATTTGTGAGCTGGAATGTAAAGGGACTGAACCACCCTGTTAAAAGGAGGAAGGTATTCTCACATATTAAACAACTCAAAGCTGACATTGCTTTCCTCCAAGAAACTCATATTCGTTGTTTTGATAACTCCCGGCTTCTGTCCAAGTGGGCGGGTCAGCATTTTCATTCATCCTTTGCCGCTAAAGCTAGGGGAGTCTCCATTCTTATTAACTCAAATATTCCTTTTGAACTCCATAATAAAATATCGGACACAAATGGCCGTTTTATTATTGTTTCTGGTAAACTATATAACACTAAAGTTGCATTAGCAAACCTGTATGCCCCCAACTTTGATGATGTTAACTTTTTTGAACGGTTTTTTTCCTCACTACCAGACTTAAACTCATACTCTCTTATATTGGGTGGTGACTTTAACTGTTGGTTGGATCCTAAACTGGACCGATCGTCCTCTGTTACCAGATCACCTACCAAATCTGCCTTAGCTATTCAGTCGTTTCTCTCTAATTTTGGTATCTCTGATATATGGCGTTTCCTCCATCCTACGGAGAGAGATTATTCCTTTTTCTCACATGTTCACCATACCTTCACTAGAATTGACTATTTCCTACTCGATAACCAACTTATCCCATTTGCCCACACTTGTGACTATCAGAGTATACTGATTTCTGACCATGCCCCAATTACCCTCTCTCTGAACTTTCCCGGTCTCCCTCAGAGGAACAAACACTGGCGGTTCGATTCAACTTTATTATCGGATGATGATTTCATAAAATTTATTAAAGACCAGATAACCTTCTATTTTAACACTAATACATCACCTGAAGTGCCATCCCAGATTGTCTGGGATGCCATGAAAGCATATTTGAGGGGTCAAATAATCTCTTACACAGCAAATCTCAATAGAAGATCCCATGCAGATCGAGCAGACCTCATTAACCAGATTAAAGATGTGGATCAATTATATGCCCAAACTAAGAACCCTGAATTATACAAGAAGCGCGTTGAACTCCAAACTAAATTTAACCTTCTGTCCACTCAACCTGTCGAACGTCAACTTCTCGAAAGCAAGAGCCGTTTTTACATTCATGGGGATAAGTCTGGTAAATTCCTAGCCAATCAGCTGAGGCATTCTAAAGCCAAACAACATATTACAAAGATCCGGAAGGAGAACGGAGACTTTACATCGGATCATTTAGAAATTAATGACGCATTTAAAAATTTTTATTCTCGGCTTTATTCCTCTGAATCCCTGAATGACAATATCTCTGTGGATCAATTTTTACAGAATCTGAATATCCCCTCACTTTCATCTGATTTCAAAGCCAAACTTAATGCGCCTATATCACTAGAAGAAATATCTTTTGCAATTTCTGCACTGTCCTCAGGGAAATCTCCTGGACCTGATGGGTTCCCTGTGGAATTTTATAAATCATTCTCCTCACTTCTTTCTCCTCAGTTACTTTCAGTATTATCTGACTCGTTTAACTACGGCAAATTGCCACCCTCTTTCAATGAGGCATCTATTATTCTTCTTTTAAAAAAGGGCAAAGACCCAACAGAGTGTTCCTCGTACAGGCCGATCTCTCTGCTCAATGTTGATGTAAAGATCTTAGCTAAAGTGTTGGCTCATAGATTAGAAACCGTTATTCCCTCCATTATCTCTGATGACCAAACAGGCTTTATTAAAAACCGTCTCCCTTTTTTTAACATTCGGCGTCTATTTAATATTTTATACTCAGTTCCAACTGGGACTCCTGAATGTGTTATCTCCCTTGATGCGGAGAAAGCATTTGATCGTATAGAGTGGAACTACCTTTTTGCAGTCTTAGAAAAATTTGACCTCGGCCAAAGTTTCATCTCTTGGATCCAATTGCTGTACCTGTGTCTACTGCTTCTGTTCTAACTAACTTTCAGAAATTCCAAGTATTCAATCTCAAACGTGGCACCCGTCAGGGATGCCCCTTAAGTCCCTTTCTCTTTGATTTGGCTATAGAACCTCTGGCGATAGCATTTCGAAAATGTCCTGAACTGACCGGGATTTGGAGAGGGGGTGTTGAGCATAAAGTCTCTCTCTATGCTGATGACCTACTATTCTTTCTCTCATATCCGTCTACATCCTTACCTCTAATGTTTTCACTTCTTGACCAGTTTAGCCAGATCTCTGGCTATAAACTCAACTTACATAAGAGTGAACTTTTCCCAATTAATAAAGAAGCACAAGAACCAATATTTCGTGATCTCCCTTTTAAAGTAGTCCATAATCAATTTACTTATCTTGGAATTACAGTCACAAGGAAGTTTAAAGATCTCTTTCGTGAAAACTTTGTCAATCTTTCATATGCTACAAAACAGAGTCTGGTACAATGGTCACCTCTATCTATGTCCTTGGTAGGTCGTATCAATGTTGTCAAAATGTATGTTCTCCCCAAATTCTTATACTTATTTCAATCTATCCCAATTTTTATTCCTAAATCTTTTTTTGATTCCTTAGACTCTATTATTTTGTCATATCTGTGGCAGAATAAGCGCTCTAGAATTAATAAAATCCACCTCCAAAAATCTAAAAAAGAGGGTGGCATGGCTTTACCTAACTTTCGCTTATATTACTGGGCAGCTAATATACGTTGTGCTGCCTTCTGGTCTTTCTTCCACGGTCAACCTGAGTGCCCTAACTGGGTGGCAATGGAGTTGAGCTCCACTAAAGAATTATCTATATCTGCACTTCTTGGCTCTGCACTCCCTAGCAGTCTGCCCAGATCAATAGCTAATCCTCTGGTTAGACACACTTTGCGTATATGGGCTCAGTTCAGGAAATGCTATGGTTTCCAGGGGTTTTCCATTTCTAGCCCTGTCGCACATAATCACCTTTTGTTACCTACCACGTTCGATTCAGCATTCCATGTTTGGTACAGGAAGGGCATTAGACATTTTGAAGATCTCTTCATTGATAACCGCTTCGCTTCTTTTCAACAGCTCTCTGTTAAGTTCAACCTGCCTAACGCTCACTTTTTCAGATATCTCCAAATCCGACACTTTACTGCTCCTTTAATTCCTAACTTTCCTGAAATGCCTGCGAAAAATGCTATGGACCTATTTCTCTCCATTAATCCACTAGGTAAAGGTTTAATTTCAATTATCCAAGATAAACTAGCAGCCTTACGACGGGCCCCTGTGGATAAAATTAAAATGGCCTGGGAGCAGGATTTAAATATCTCCTTATCCGAGGAGAGCTGGGACTCAGTTCTCAAATCGGTTAACTCAACCTCTCTTTGTGCTCGCCATTGTCTCTTACAGTTTAAGATTGTTCATAGAGCCTATATGTCTAAATCTAAACTATCTCGATTCTACCCTGGCATTAGTCCGCTCTGTGATAAATGCAAGAGGGGCGTGGCCTCTCTCATCCATATGTACTGGCTCTGTCCTAGCTTGGAGAAATTCTGGAAAGATGTCTTCACTACACTATCAGGTATTCTGAATCAGCACCTAGAACCTAACCCCTTAATTGCTCTGTTTGGTTTTTGGGGCGAGACAGATTTATGTCTGGGTCCGACCAAATGCCGAATACTATCCTTTGCCTCTCTCCTGGCGAGACGCTTGATCCTCCTTAGATGGAGAGATGTTGCCCCGCCCACTCATGCACAATGGCTTAACGACATTATGGCCTGCTTGGACCTCGAAAAAATTCATTATTCAGTTCTCAATTCGGATTTAAAGTTCCATAAGATCTGGGGGCCTTTTATCGAGTACTTTCATAACCTTCCTCTTGACTAGGGTTTTTTTTTCTTTTCGGTCCCTTGCTTTCAGCTCCCTTTTTTTTCTGGTAGTTGGCATTATTATCCTCTGTTGCTAAGTGTATTCACAGTCTGGGAGTTTGACTGTCCGGACTTATACTCTCTATATTGTGTGGTGGTTGGTCTGGAATTGTTGGTTTTTTTTCTTGTGTTGTGGGGTTTGGGGAGGACACTAAGCTCACTTGTCTTTAATTTAGGTGCTTTTTTGTTAAATTCTCTTCCTCTGTAGCATATTGTTATTGTATGCTTAACCTTGCTCTGTATTAATGCTCCTCATTGGGATTTGGGGTTTTTAATTTTGTAAAATATTTTGAAAATCTAATAAAAAAAAATTTTTTTTAAAAAACAACTAAACAAAACATTGTTCCTCTGCAACCAAGGCGCAAAACACAGTACATTTTTTTCGGTTGCTAATTTCAGCAATTTTGATCAGGGAAACCTATATTGAACTGAACTGAATAAGGCTGGACTCTCTTTTTTGTTTTATGTTCTGTGTTTCTTGCTCTTTTTTTTGCGTGTGGGAGCAGGGTATTTTATGTTTTACTTTGAACGGGTTCCAGAGTTTTCTTTGTTTCCTGACTGTGTGAAGACAAATCTCAGGGTTGTATACTGCATACATACTTTGATAATAAATGTACTTTGAACTTTGAATATAGTAATGTTCCAGCACATACAGTCACAAAATAATATTAGCACAAGTCCCTGAGTGACATGGCCTGAAAATTGACAGGTTGACATAAAGTGAGAGGTATGTGTTTATGTAAGACAGGATAAAGTTACTGACACTATTATAATAAAACAAGCAGCTGTATAAATATATGAAACAGCAGCAATAAAAGATGAAAAGTGACCAGTGCAGGATAAGAGTGTGTCAGTGAGTTGGCGAGAGGGGTGGGGAGTGGAATGCATTCAGATAGGGTGTACGTGTATGTTCAGAGATTAAAGAGCTAGTCTCAGCAACAGTGATAGATGGTCAGGCGTGAGTTTTAGGGGACAGCTGGGTGTTAAGAAGTCTTGTATGATGCATGGCTCCCGGGTTGAACACCTAATGGGTCTTTTTTTTCCTCACTTTTTTCTTGCTTTAGTAGGGGGTTTTTTTCTCTTTTTTTTGTGTCACCATAATTTTCAATCCTTAGTATTGTTTTTTTTTCTCTTTTGAGACATTGTAAGTGTTACTTACTTTGATGTACTCTTGTATTTTGGATAATAATAATAATAATAATAATAATAATAAGATTTGAAAAGAAAAAAAAGAAGTCTTGACTGCCAAGTGGAAGAAGCTGTTACCCAGTCTGACAGTTCTGGTTTTTATGCTGTGGTACCTTCAACCTAATGATAGGAGGTCACAGAGATTGTGGGAAGAATGGGAGGGATTTTTGACAATGCTAGAGGCACTGCGTTTGCAGCACTTCTAATACATGTCCTGAATGGGGACATATATCCCCATGTCCATTCCTGAATCACGTAATCCATGAAACTGTAGGGGCAGTTTTAGTGAGTTACAAAACAAAACCCCTGAGAGCACAGGGAAGGCATGTTCTCCTCCCCGCCACACGAGCTGATGAGCCCTTTAAATGAGAATCAACAAAAGCTGGAAATCTCAAATAGAGGCAGAAGATGTTGGAAACTCTCACCAACAGAAGAAAAATGACCAAAGTGAAGAAATCTCTTGTTCAGGTACTGTCAGACCATCTATCACTGTTGCTGAGATTAGCTCTTTAATCCTTTCATAAAAAAATCTTCAGTCTTCACCCAGCTGATTCCAAGCCCACTGAATGTTACCTTTTGTAAGACCACCAGGCAAATCTATAAGACCATAATACATTGGAGTAGAATTAGGCTATTCTAGCCATTGAGTCTGCTCCACAATTCCATAATGGCTGATTTATTAATCCTCGCAGCCCCAAGACCTTTGATGTCCTGACAAACCAAGAACCTATCAAACTCTGCTTTAAATATACCCAATGACTTGGCCTGTCTGTGGCAATGGATTCCATCACCTGCTGACTAAAGAAATTCCTCCTCATCTCTGTTCTAAGGAGACGTCCTATTCCGAGTCTGTGCATGCCATATCCACTCTACTTAGGCCTTTCAATATTCGGTAGGTTTCAATGAAATCCCCTCTCATTCTTCTAAGTTCCAGTGAATGCAGGTCCAGAGCCATTAAATGCACTTCATACATTAACCCTTGCATTCCAGGATCATTCTCATGAATCTTCTCTGGACCCTCTCCAATGTCAACACAGCCTTTCTGAGATGAGGGGCTCAAAACTGCACCCAATATTCTAAGTGCGGTCTGAACAATGTCTTATAGAGCCTCAGCCTCACATCCTTGCTTTTATATTCTAGAAAGAGCTACATCTTTTTTTTATATATAAATAAACACACTTTAATTTACATATTTTGCTTAGAATTCAAAACAAACACAAAATAATCTTAGTTTCAAGACAACAACTTTAGCCCAATTTCAAGATCTTTGATGAGTTCTCATAGACCATGGCTTTAGCCAGATTGTGAGTGAATACTGATGTGGATAGTCAAAAGCATTTCCGTTTTGAAGGCGGTACTTGTGGAGGGGTTACTATCTGCCTGCTGACCTCTCCTCTCCTCTCTCCTCAGAGTCTGCCAAGCCAGAAGCGCGTCACCAGCAACAGGCCGGAGAATCGCCCCAGCTCTAGTAAAGACAAGAGGAGAGGTGCGCTGCCCTCCCAGGGAGGAGGCAGCCGGGGAGCCAAGGCAGCAATCTGGAGATAGGCAAACGGACCTGCGAGGTGTTGCTATTCCCTGACACTGAACTGTGAGCGGTTGGTTGTATGGTAGGGCTGCATTGCATCTCCACACCAGCCGTAACCCTGCAAACCTGATCGGCATTGCCTCTGGCATGGTCGGAGGCGATTTGATCGGTTGTAGAGGGAGCTTGAATTAGATTCCACTCAGTCCGTGGAGAACCTAATTGTTTTTTAAACAGCAGGGGCTGAAAGTTTGAGAGGTGCTAATCTGTCCAGCATATTGGAGTTGAATTTTGAGCATTGTGTAGGTTAGGAGTGACAATCTTTGTTCACTGTGTTCACCCTCTCTTCAAAGCTTGTTCCATCTCACTGGTGACAGGTTCCATCAATTTCGCCTACCCTTTGATTCACGTCCTCATTTTAGCTCCTCAACTTTCTCATAACTGTCTGTGGAGAGTTAATATACCAATAATACCACCAGAGCATGAATCTCCTGTTTACCTCTTGACATACTGGCAGTTTGTTTTGGGCATTTATATCACTTTAATGCTTTGGGTTAAAATCTAGATTTGCTTCTGTATCATTTACTAAACAATTGGCATTTGGAGATGCCCATGACTAAATTCTTGTTCTTCTGGCCATTGTTTCTTTATCACTGATTTATTCTTTCCCCATGTCTGCGTGCTGTGTGTCTATTTTTGTGTGCATGGTCAAGAGGTAATGGCCCAAACACCCATTGTCTTAGATGGCAGGAAACTTACATTTATAGTCATATCATTTACTGAACAATCAGGTTTTGTGTGGTCAAGAGGTTATGTCCCAAACGTTAATTGCCGTAGGCAGCAGAAAGCTTGTTTGCTCCAAGTCAGTTTCCCAAAATCCTTAATTATGGTGACCCTAAAGGAACTTTCATTCCAAGAAGTGTGCAGGGCTAAAGTTTTTTGAGGAGGCATATGAATCTCCTGATAAAGATTCTGGCTGTGATACCTTATGTTTGCATGGGCATCCTGTCCATACTCACGAGAGTGAGTATTTCATTTAGTGTTCCCTTGAACATCTTACCCTGACCCTGTGCTGGACATTGTAACCCCAGTGTGCGTCCCACCTGAGTCTGACTGAATAAATCTGACCGGAATACATCGTACTGGGGGTTCACACAGTCCTCCTCTTGCTTTTGCTCACGGCCAGCAGCTTGCAGAGGTCACCCTCCATGGTTTCCATTTCATCCAGCTGAAAAGGATTTCATGTGTTCAGGGCAGTTCAAAAGAAATTTGGTTCTTTTTTATGCGAGCATGTTACCCTTGCCCCCCTTCAAGTACTTCCAGGATGATAAATCCTTTCAAACGTCCTATACTATTTAACTCTTAGCACTAATATGTACTTTCCAGAGGCTTTGTGTGACAGCTGAACTTAATCTCCTACATCGCAGGTGATTTTTGTCTGCATGCTGTCATTTGCTTCCCTATATTTGTGTGTGTGTGAGTTTGTGCGCGCGTGTGTATGTTTATTTTTGTAAATAATCTTAAGTGCCTTATTTTAATATTGATTTTTATATAATAAACTTTATAGAGCTATTTTTAAGAACATCCTTTTGCCTTGCATATTTTGTATCCCCAGTATGTGAAATAGTTCAGAGGTTCAAATTTAATGTCAGAGAAATGTATACAATATACATCCGAAGATACTTTTTCTTCACAAACATCCACGAAAACAGAGAAGTGCCCCAAAGAATGAACAACAGTTAAATGTGAGAACCCCAAAGTCCCCCCAGCTTCCCCCCCCTGCACCTAAGCGTCGGCTAGCAATGATCTCCCCTCCCCCCACCGGCAAAAAAAAGCAAGCATCAGTACCATCACTGAGCCCAAGCGTGTGCTAAGCAATAGCAAAGACACAGACAAAAGTTACCTCAAAAGCTTCTCATTTTATCCGAAATTGGACAGCCCACAGGTTCTCTCTCTCCCTAGCAAGGGTCCCCCATTTTCACAGTGAGTGGGAGACGTAACAACAATTTGCTGGTTTAAAAGTCCGTATCATCGCTTTTTTCATGCTCTTTGTCAGAAGATCGCAAAGACCTCAGGTATTCAGGCCCGCAGTGAAAGATTTTCCAGTCTCCTGCTGTGACACCAACCCTCGATCCGCCGGTCTCCAGAGCCCTGAGATCTTAGGCTTCCGAATACGATCAAGATTCTCAGACCAAACCCTTGGCATGTTGAATAGCGGCCAGTCGTGGAATCCCAAGAACGGGTCCCATTCCCACAAAGAACCGAAGCCTGCGTGTAACTCCAGGTCAGGGTCTTCAGAACAACCCTGAAAGGGAAAAATAAAGATATTAAAGATGGAAATTGAGCTGTTTCCGAAGATGCAAGCAAAAGAGTCGCCATTAGGCGCCATCATCCCTCCTCTAAGTGCAGTTTTGTGATTCTGCACTTTATCCAAAGTATTATCGAATTGTCGAGAGCATAACATTTCTTTAGAGATACAGCACAATAACAGGTCCTTTGGGGCCAATGAGTCTTCGCCCATGTGACCAATTAACCTACTAACCCTTACATCTTTGGAATGTGGGAAGAAACTGGAGAACCCAAAGGAAACCCACACAGTCACGGGGAGAGCGTACAAACTCCTTACAGACACTGGCGGAATTGAACCTGGGTTGCTGGCATTGTAGTGATTGATTGTCCATTGTATCTGGTGATGATGGATGTGATCCGCCCAAAAGGATCCATGCAGGAGAGATTAAAATGGAAAAGTGTTGCACTGGGGCAGTTCCATTCTCTCGATCTCAGAAGGCCAGTTCCAGTTCATCACAGCTGGGATCTTCCTTGGTTGCAGTCGATGACCATGACTTCTTCTGTGCCTTGTTGTGCCCTTCCCTCTCCACAGAGTGTCGCAGAACCAACCACTTCCATTGACGGACTGAACCTGGAGAGGGTGGCTGGCAGCCTCATACAAACTCCTTAAAGGTGGCAGTGGGAATTGAGTTCCAATCTTACAGTCGATACTCTAAAGGATTGTGCTAACCACTATGCTACCGTGCTGCCCCAAGGGTGATAGAATGAATGCACACTGTCCTCTTTTTTTTTTTCTCCCCCAGGGAAGGGGAACCAAAAAACAAGAGGGCTTAGGTTTAAGGTGAGAGAATAGAGATTTAAAAGGGACCTTCTTCACACACAGGGTGAAGAGTAAATGGAATAAGCTCCAAGAGGACGTAGTTGAGAAAGGTACATTAGCAACGTTTGAAAGGCATTTGAACAGGTACATGGATAAGAAACCTCCAAGAGGAGCTCAACCTTGTCGTTGGGTTTGGAGGCTTGGGTGCCTCAATGACCTGGTAAGTTATGTTGGCTGGAGTCAGGGTCTTGTGCTTTGGCTCTTGGTAGGGTCATCCATGCCAAGCAGATCAAAGGGTAGAGGCCAGACTAAGAGTGGTTCACTGATCCTCCAGGTTCGGGGGTTCAGCTCAGGGCTAACAACCCTGACTGATAAAAACAAGTTTGTTACAGAAACAGCAATGAAGAATCCTTCTACATTTATACTGTGACAATATAGGCAGACAGAGGATGGAAGGCCTTCATTGCTGTCTGAAATGCCAGCGGCATAACAGGCAGTAAGTAAATATGGATAGGAGAGGTTTAGAGTAGGGTTTCCCAATCTGAGGTCCACAGATCTCAATGGTATTTGTCCATGGCACAAAAAAGGTTGGGAAGCCCTGCTTTAGATGGATATGGAGCAAGTAGGACTAGCTTAGGTGGGCAATCTGGTCAGTACTGATGAGTTGGGCCAAAGGGCCTGTTTCTGTGCTGTAAGACTCTATGATGTGCAGGACATAATCAAAGAATTGTTATTTCCATATTATGTGGCTTCTGTGCTATTCTCAGCCCTCTTCTGGCAATGCTCTTGGAATTGAGCAGCCAGAGGAAGTGGCTGAGGCAGGCATAGTAACAACATTTAAAAAGATATTTAGAATTTAAGTACATGGATTGGAAAGATATGGGCCAGTGGGACGAACTTAGTGTGCGCCATGAACAGCATGAACGAGTTGGGCCAAAGGGCCTGTTTCGATGCTGTATTACACCATGTACATGGCCGCTTCAACTGGATGGTGTAAGGGTGGGGTGGGGAAGATGTTTCACTGTGTCCTTTTCATTGGAACAAAGGTTTAATGGAGATGCGTAAGTAAGATTACTGGAGCCCAATCATGGTAAGGAGAAAGAACCAATTTCTCTTTGGAAAACAGATGATGAGGATGAGATCACAAAGGCAGGCGAGACTCTAGCAGAAGTTCTGGGATGTGGGTTTTCACCCTGAGACCAGCAGGTGATTTGAGAGTTGCAACCCAGAGAGGTTGTGAACGCAGAACGTCTTTCCCTAATTACTCAGCAGCTCACTCAAATAATTAACGGGGCAAACTGCTGGAGGAACTCTGCAGGTCAAACAGCATCTGTCTGGGTCGGAGTGGGGGCAGAGGCAGGTGGTGGTATGTAGAATTGTCAGTGTTTTGGGTTGAAATGCTGAAACAGAGTGGCCCTGCAGGGATGTAAGCTGACAGCTGGGAATATGGAATAGTCTGTTTTTCCATATGAGGTCACTTGGTTCGTTGTGCTTCTGCCAGCTCACAGGGTAGGCCCAGGTTTTCCTGTCGTTCATTCTCCCCATATTCCCAGATTCTACCCTTTACCCACACACTATAGGGGCAACTTATAGTGGCCATTTGACCCACTATGTTGCTAGAGTGTGGGAGGGAACTGGAGCATGCAGGAAACCCATATGGTTACAGGGAGAAGGTGCAAACTCCACACACAGACAGAGGAGGGGATGGAGATGGCGAGGGCGAAGGAGAGGAGGTTTGAGATTAAACCCGGGTCTCTGGAGCTGTGAGTCTCTTCCACCCACGTATTCTGCCTTCCCAACAAAGGTGCCTCAACCTGAGCTGTGAACTGTGTAAAAAGACTCTCTTAATCGGCATGCAGTGTTGAACCAGTTTCTCGCTCATCCATCCCCCATCATTTCTGCCCGAGACGATTGCAATATCTCCTGTAAGCTGCTTAAAATCAAAATAGTGGTAAAGAAAAAGGATTAGAGTAAGACGAGAGAGAGCCAAAGCAGTGGTGATCTACACCTAACTCATCTAAGCCTGCTGTCTCTGTCTCTGTCCCTTTCTGTCTCTCCCCCTCTCTTTCCATCCTTTTCTGCCTCTTGCTCTGGTCCCTGCTACACCCTCTGGCCCCCCCCCCCCCCACAACTGAATGTCTCAACCTCTCCTCCAAACCCTTTCCTCACTTATCCTAAGACCCTAGAATTCATTAAAGGAGCACTCTCTCCACCTCCCTCTCTCGCTCGCGCGCTCTCTCTCTCTCTCTCTCTCTCTCTCTCTCTCTCTCTTTCTTTCTCCCTCCCTCTTTGTCCACTTTTTTTTTCCCTGTCAGGTTAACCTTCGGGCTGGATTTGACCAGAGACTCCTGCTGTACTCCCTGCGTTTCACAGGTGAGTTTCTTCTTGGTGATGTGAATTTGCACATGATGTTTTGTTTTGACGCAAAAACTGTGTGTAAAATTAGCCACGTCAAAGTATACAAGGAAAATCTCTTCTTCGTTCTTGTATTTCATATCACTGAGATTCTGGTGGAGATTTGTCCTACCCACAGAACCTCATAAGATTAACCATGATGTTGGTTATGGACTGTGCATGGCTCTTTACAGGAATATGAAGCACAGTTGGGCTTTGCTGTCAATGACAAGGGTGAATTTGCTCACACATGTTGTACAGCTATTTGCAAAATTGACCACAAACTATCAAATTGTGTGTAAGATGAAACTTAAACAACATAAATTTGTGCACAAAGATAAACATAGTCAATCTTTCTGCTGTGAACAATGCTAATGAATGGCTGTAAAATGAATCTAGAATTATTTATGTATTATGGCGAAAGGAATCCAGAGCTATGTTACGTATGATGGGTATTTTAATTGTCAGGGCATTGACAAGCAATTTTCAGATGTTCAAAGGTTAATTTTATTATCAAAGTATGTACGCAGAATACAACTCTGAGATTTGTCTTCTCCAGATAGCAATGAAATACGAAAAACTATGGAAGTCGTTGAAAGAAAAGAAATCAACTGCCCTCCACACAAAATAGAAAAAGAAACAAAACGTGTAAACCCCACAACCCCAACCTATCCCTCGCACAAAAACTAACAGATCACCCACACGTAAAAATTCCAACAAGAACATCAGACTCCAAATCCCCAAACCCTCCTGTAACATTGCAGTTAGAATAATGAGTTCAGTTTTAGTCACCTTGCAATAGGAATTGAGTGCAGAGGAGATTTATCTGATCCTGATGAAGGGTCATGGCCCAAAATAGCAACTGTTTATTCCTTTCCATGGATGCTGCCTCACCCTCTGAATTCTGACAGTATTGAAAGACTGAATTATAGAAAGAGGTTGAGACATTTTCATTGAAGTGTAGGAGGCAAAGGTGGTCTGATCAAGGTGTATAAAATCACATACGTAAGTGAATATGCACAGTCTTTCTCTCCAGAAGCAATAGCTTCAAGGTGCGGGTGGTGGGGGGGTGGAGAAGAGATTTAATAGGAAACAAAGGAGCAACTTTTTCACTGGAAGGTGGTCATTGGGTTGTGTTGAAGTTGTATATGGCATTGTTGAGGCCTAATTTGGAGTACTGTATGCAGTTTTGGTCACCTACCTACAAGAAAGATGTGAATGAGGTTGAAAGGCTACAGAGAAAATTTAAAAGGATGCTGCCAGGTCTGGCGGACCTGAATTAAAGGAAAAGTTAAATAAGGACGTTATTCCTTGGAACATAGAAGACTGAGAGGAGATTTGATAGAGGTGCTCAAAATTATGAGGCGTATAGATAGGGCAAATGCAAGTGGGCTTTTTTCAGTGAGGTCAGGTGAGACTACAACTAGAGGTCATGGGTTAAAGAGAACATGAAGAGGAACTTCTTCACTCAGAGGGTCGTGAGAGTGTGGAACAAGGTGCAGCACAAGTGCTGCATGCAAGCTCGATTTCAATGTTGAAGAGCAGTTTGGATAGCTACATGGATGGTAGGGGTATTGAAGGCTGTGGTCCAGGTGTAGGTCTACGGGAGGAGCCAGTTAAAATGGTTCGACGAGATGGGCCAAAGGGCCTGTTTCTGTGCTGTATTTTTCTATGGAATGAGGAAATGGTTGAGGCATGTACATTAAAACCCCTTGAATAGTACATGGACAAGAAAGGTTTAGAGGGACTTAAGTTAAATACTGGCAAATGGGACTGATTTGTATCAGCATTGTGATTGGCATGCAGTAATTGGGCTGAATGGCATGCTTTTGTGCTGTATGACTGGCTGGTCACCTACCTACTGGAAATATATCAATAAGTGCAGAAAAAATTTACAAGGATATTGCTGGGACTTGAGGACCTGAGTGATAGGAAAGGTTGGAAAGTTAGGATTTTATTCCCTGGAGCACAAGAATAAAGAGTACAGACTGGATGGGCCAAAGGGCCTGTTTCTATGCTGTAATTTTCTGTGACTCTGAAATATTAGAGAGATATAAAATTGTAAATGGGTATAGATGCTTGCAAGCTTGTTGCTTTCAAGTTGGGTGAGACTACAAATGGAAGTTATACTGTAGGTTGAAATATTTAACGGGTATCTGAAGGTGTGTAAGAGCTTCCGATGGAAGTGGTAGATTTAGTACCTCCTAGTATTTCTGTGTATAAAGTATTTCTGTGGTCTTCTACTACTGGAGCCCACCCACTTCAAGATTTAACATGTTGTGCATTCAGAGATGCTTTATTGCACACTGCTGGTCTGAGGTGTTGCACTTTGGGGGGGGGGGGGGACCAAGCAGGGTAGGTTTTACACAGTTTTACACACACTGAGGAGTGCGGAATCCACAATTCCTTGAAAATGGTGTCACAGGTAGATGGGGTCATAAAGAAAGCTTTTGACACATGGGCCTTCATAGATCGAAATACTGAGAACAGGAGTTGGGGTGTTATGTTAAAATTGTGTAAGACATTGGTGAGGCTGAATTTGGAGTATTGTGTCCAGTTTTGGTCACGTACAGGAAAGACCTGAATCAGAATCAGATTTATCATCACTGGCAAGTGTCGTGACATTTGTTAACCTAGCAGCAGTACAATGCAATACGTGATAATATAAAAAGAAAGAAAATCAATCAATTACAGTAAATATATATGAAAATTGAATAGATTAAAATAGTGTAAAAACAGAAATAATACATTTTTTTAAAAATTAGCTTCTGGGGAGCCTTGGGAATGGCAATCTCGTGCAGCACAGCACGATGAATACAATTAAATAAGATTGAAAGAGTGCAGAGTAAATTTACAAGGGATCTGAGTTATAGTGATGCAGAACATGAGGGGGAATTACTTCTCTCAGAAGGTGGTGAGAACATGGAACAAGTTGCCAATGCAAGTGGTGAATTCTTGGTCAATTTCAACATTTAAGGGAAATTTAGACAGGTACATGGATGAGAGGTGCAAGTTGATGGGACCAGGCAGATTTGGTTCGGCCTGTTTCTGTGCTGTAGTGTTCTATGACTCTATGCATGGTTAATTGGGTTACTGTCACCTTCCCGTCAGCTTGAACCAGTCTGGCTATTCTCTGACATCTCTCATTAACAAGGCATTTTCACCCACAGTACTGCCACTCACTAGATGGTTTTATGTTTTTCACACCATTCTCTTATTTAAAAAAAACAAATTCATGACATATGTGAGTGATGATAAACCTGATTCTGATATGAGTCTCTATTGAGAACCGAGAGTGAGAAGGGGGCAGGGAGAGAAAAACACCAGAGAAACATTCTGTAATGATCAGTAAAACAATTGTTTGGAATCAAATGACCTTGCCTGGGGTCTCAGGGCTGGGTGTGTCTGGACCCACACCAACACTCCGCCCCTCATCCTGGCACTCCTCTGCCTCCTGTCCCACACCCCTCCCATGGTGTTCCATCCTTGCCATTCCCAACATCCTTTGCTCCCGCCAGATTTACAAACTTGCTCTCTGCTCCACATTGACAAATAGAGTACTGGGCAAAAGATTTAGGCATCCTAGTTGTATGTATGCCCAAGAATTAGACACAGAAATGTGTGTGTGTGTATATTTTAAAAATATATACAGTATACAGTTGAAGTCAGAAGTTTACATATACCTTAGCCAAATACATTTAAATTTTGTAAGCACTGGAATATAAGAAGCAAGGGTGTAATGCTGACGCTTTATAAGGCATTGGCCAGCCCATGTTTGAAGTATTGTGAGCAGTCTTTGGCCACTGATCTATGAAAGGATGTGCTGGCATTGGAGAGGGTCCAGAGGTGGTTTATAAGAATGATCCTGGAAATGAGGGCCTTTTGATGGCTCTGGGCCTGTACATGCTGGAGTTTAGAAAAATGAGGGGGGGGGGGGTCTCAATGAAACCTACCAAATATTGAAAGGCCTAGATAGAATGGACATGTAGAGGATGTTTCAAATAGGGGAGAGTCTAGGTCTACGAGGGCACGTGGATCATCCTTGAGCACAGAGATAAGGAGCTTCTTTAGACAAAGGGTGGTGAACCTGTGGAATCCATTGCCGCAGATGGCTGTGGAGACCGTCATTGGGTATATTTAAAGCAGAGGTTGATCATTTCTTGATTAGCAAGGACATCAAAGGTTACAGAGAGAAGGCAAGAGAATGGGGTTGAGAAGGTTAATAAATCAGCCATAATAGAATGGTAGAGGACGATGGGCTGAATGCAAAGCAGCAAAATAGAACCAAGTCCACCTGTAACAAGGAACCCTTAGCCATTAACAGGACCTTCTGCAGTGTGACTGACACACAGTGGGAGGCAATGCAATATAAGCCCCCTCCATAAAGGCCAAATCAACTTTGACCCCTGACTAACTCATGACCTCCAGCTAGTTGGCTGTCAATAATAGAGAATGTATCTGACTTTCAGATATACTCATTGCATTTTATTTAAAAAATAAAAGTTTAAAACCTTTGTTTAAAAGTTATAAAACACAAAAAGGACAAAGCATGTAGAATTATTTAAAAAAATCACTTGACTACAGTTCAAGAATTTTGGACAAGATAAGTAGTTTATCTTAGCAATTTGTCTCCGTTATCGGAAGGTTGTTTTAGTAAGTTTGTGTTGATCTTGTGGGCAATGGGGGTTTCCAGTTGCCCTGGGAGTGCAGTTGGAATGTTTCTGGGAATATCCAACAGTGCCCTCAGGACTGAAATTGACTGCTCTTCAAGTCACTCTCATGGTTTTAGAAACAGAAGAGTGTCCCACCTTTGGACTAAGATCACCCTGTCACTCGTTGTTTTTCAGCACTGGTCCCAGGTTCCTGTCACCAATCGGAGTTATTAGTCAGGAAATGAGGTCCTCAATGAAGGAGTAAGGGTGCTGGTAATATCTTGGCCTCTGTTCCCCTCCATGTCTTTCCCTTGTTCCAGAATTTCCATTTCCAACTGCTCTGTTCCATTGCTACTACTCCAATGGACATGCCCTCTTCTCAATCTCAAGCAAGAGAAAATCTGCAGATGCTGGAAATCCAAGCAACACACACAAAATGTTGGAGGAACTCAACAGGCTAGGCAGCACCTATGGAAAAAAGTGTAGTTGATGTTTTGGGCCGGAACCCTTCGGCAGGAAAGGAGAAAAAAAAAAGAGTAGATTAAAAGGTGGAGGGAAGGGAGAGAGAAACACAAGGTGATAGGTGAAACTGGAGGGGGGGGGAATGAAGTAAAGAGCTGGGAGTTGATTGGAGAAAAATACAGGGCTGGAGAAGGGGGAGTCTGATAGGAGAGGACAGAAGGCTGTGGAAGAAAGAAATAGGGAGGAGCACCAACGGGCAGGCAAGGTAGCTATGAGAAGAGGGCATGTCCTGGTTGGTGGGGGTCCTTAATGATGATGCCACCTTCTTAAGGCATCTCCTTTTGAAGATGTCCTCAATGATGGGGAAGCTAGTGTCCATGATGGAGCTGGCTGAGATTACAACCGTCTACAGCATTTCCCAAACCTTCACACCAGACAGTGACACAACCAGTTGGAATGCTTTCCATCGTACATCTGTAGAAAGTTACCAAGTGTCTTTGGTAACATACCAAATCTCCTAGTTCTTAATGAAATACAGCTGCTGGTGTGCATTTATCAGTATGTTGGGCCCAGGGTAGATTTTCAGAGATATTGACACCAGGAACTTGAAACTGCTTGGTCTTTCCACGGCTGACCCCTCCAAGAGGGCTGGTGCGTGTTCCGTTGACTTTCTCTTCCTGGTCCACAATCGGTTCCTTGGTCTTAGTGATATTGAGTATAAGGTTGCAGTTACAACACCACTCAACCAGGAACCTATCTCACTGCTGTATGCTTTCTTTTGTCACCATCTGGGATTCTTTGTTTAAAAGTTGTAAAGCATAAAAATATCAAAGCACTTATAATTATAGCTACAGTTAAAGAATTTTTGGCAAGTTAAGTAGTTTATGTCAGCAATTTGTCTCCATTAATGGAAGGGTGTTGCCAGATGTTCATGTTGATCTTGTGAGCAATGGGACCTTCCATTTGTCCTGGGAGTTCAGCTGGAATTTTTCTGGGAATATTCAGTGCCTACAGGACTGAAATTGGCAGCTCTTCAAGTCACTCCTATGGTTTTCAAAATCAGTTGTGTTATCAGTGAATTTACAATGCTGTGCAAAAGTGATATATCTAGGGTATCTAAGACTTTTGCACAATATTGTCTATTATGTTGTACCAGTTACCAAATAGCACAGTACTACTGAGCTAATACAAAGCAAAGTACTCTTAATTTTGTTTCCCAACTACCTTCCTTTTTTAACCAACATACAGTACTATGCAAAAGTCTTGGGCATCTTAACTACCGTAGATTCCGGATTTTAAGCCGCTACTTTTTTCCCACATTTTGAACAGCTTTGAACTTTGCGGCCAATAATCCGGAGCGGCTAATGCATTTTTTTTTCATGCCGCCTCGTAAACATTTTGCCTCGTAACAGTAGACCAATAAAATTGATGAGTAGTTCACAGAGGTCCAATGAAATTGTACGATAAATCAAGCGCACTTTCACAATTAAATTATTGTAAATCAGTCATTTGTACTCACCCTCATCAACATGGAAAACACTCGAAGCATTGTGCTACCTACCCTCTTAGTTTAAACTATATTTGTTTTCTGTACTACATCGCGGGATGCTATGACGACACACCCGGTTTCGCGGCGTCTTGTGGGAAAATGCCGTTTGCGATGAAACGGAAAGGAGGGGGTCGAGCGGCGGAGCGGCTTTGGGTCTGAGCGAAATCTGCTTTTAAATGCCGTTTGCGATGAAACGGAAAGGAGGGGGGGAGCGGATTCCGCGAGCGGCTTTGGATCCGAGCGAAATCTGCTTTTAAATGCCGTTTGCGATGAAACGGAAAGGAGGGGGGGAGCGGATTCCGCGAGCGGCTTTGGATCCGAGCGAACTCTGCTTTTAAGTTAAAGGTATCAATAACTTTTCCTGGTAGGCTGCAGTATATATATTTTTTACCAGTCGTTAGGAGATATTGGAATGTTGTTCAGTAAAGAAGTATACGCAACGTATATTTAAAAGTAGCCGCGTACGGGCACGGTTCGAAAAAAAGCATTTGCAATATGTATTTGTTTTTGTTACCATATGGATTTAATTAAAAGTTAAAAAAATCCTCACGTGTAATATCTTTCTGTGTAAATATCTCATATTACAACGTGGGACACCTGCGGCCGAAAATCCGGTGCGGCCTAAAATCCGGTGCGGCCTTTACATTTAAAAAAATGATTTTATTTCTAAAATTAGTGCCAGCGGCTAAAAATCAGGTGCGCTCTGTAGTCCGGAATCTACGGTATATATACAGTGCCTATAAAAAGTATTCACCCCCCCCCCCCCCACCTTGGAAGTTTCAAGTTTTACTGTTTTACACATTAAATCATAGTGGATTTAATTTGGCTTTTTTGACACTGATCAACAGAAAAAAGACTCGTATCAAAATTAATTGCAATTATATAACAAAATAATTGTATATGTATTCACCCCCTTCAAGTCAGTATTTAGTAGATGCACCTTTGGCAGTAATTACAGCCTTGAGTCTGTGTGGATAGGTCTCTGCTGGCTTTGCACATCTAGGCACTGCAATTTTTCCCCATTCTTCTTTACAAAACAGCTCAACCTCTGTCAGATTGTTTGTGGATTATGAGTGAACAGCCCTTTTCAAGTCCAGTCACAAAATATCGATTGAATTGAGGTCTGGACTCTGACTTCGCCACTCCAGGATATTAACTTTGTTGTTTTTAAGCCATTCCTGTGTAGCTTTGGCTTTATGCTTGGGGTCATTTTCTTGCTGGAAAACACATCTTCTCCCAAATTGCAGTCTGTATCAGGTTTTCTTCCAGGATTTCCCTGTATTTTGCTGCATTCATTATACCTTCAACCTTCACAAGCCTTCCAGGGCCTACTGCAGTGAAGCATCCCCACAACATGATGGTTCACAGTAGGGATGGTGTGTTTTTGATGAGGTGTGGTGTTTGGCTTATGCCAAGCATAGCATTTAGCCTAATTGCCAAAAAGCTTAATTTTGGTTTCATCAGATTATAGAACTTTCTTCCAGTTGACTTCAGAGTCTCCCACATGTCTTCTGGCAAAATCTAGCTGAGATTTCATGTGAGATTTTTTTCAACAGTGGCTTTCTCTTAGCCACTCTCCTATAAAGCTGCCACTGATGAAACACCCAAGTAACAGTTGTATGCGCCGTCTCCCCCATCTCAGCCACTGAAGCTTGTAACTCCTCCAGGGTTGTCATAGATCTCTTGGTGGCCTCTCTCACTAGTCCCCTTCTTGACAGTCTCTCAATTTTTGGGGATGACCTGTTCTAGGCAGATTTAGAGCTGTGCCATATTCTTTCCATTTTTTGATTGAGTTAACTATACTCCAAGGGATATTCAGTAACTTGGAAATTTTCTTGTATCCATTTCCTGACTTGCTTGGAGTGTTCTTTTGTCTTCATGGTGTAGTTTTTGCCAAGATACTGACTCACCAGCAGTTGGACTGTCCAGATATAGGTGTATTTTTACTACAGTCAATTGAAACACAGATCTCCATTTAACTAATTATGTGACTTCTAAATCCAGTTGGCTGCACCAGTGATGATTTGGTGTGTCATATTGAAGGCAGGTGAATACTTACAGAATTAATTATTTTGTGTTTTATATTTGTAATTAATGTAGGTCACTTTGTAGAGATCTGTTTTCACTTTGACAAGAGTCTTTTTCTGTGGATCAGTGTCAAAAAAAAACAAATTAATTCCACTGTGATTCAATGTTATAAAATGTGAAAACTTCCAAGGGGGTGGTGAATACTTTTTATAGGCACTGTATGTTCCTTAAACCTTTGCACACTACTTCGGTGCTTGTGCTGTGGCTAGTCACACAGTAAAAAATGTAGAGTGGTTAGAGCAGCATGCTAAACACGCATCCTGAAAGATCCTTCAGAAAGGTGAGGCAGTGACCTGTTCTAGGCAGATTTACAGCTGTGCCATATTCTTTCCATTTCTTGATGATTGACTTCACTGTACTCTAAGGGATATTCAGTGACTTAGAAATTTTCTTGTATCCATCTCCTGACTTGGGTTTTTCAATAACCTTTTCGTGGAGTTGCTTGGAATGATCTTTTGTCTTCATTGTGTAGTTTTTGCCAGGATACTGACTCTCCAGCAGTTGGACCTTCCAGATATAGGTGTATTTTTACTACAATCAATTGAAACACTTTGACTGCACCAGCGATGATTTGGTGTTTCATACTAAAGGCGGGTGAATACTTAAGCAATCAATTACTTTGTGTTTTAGATTTGTAATTAATTTAGATCAGTATGTAGAGATTGTTTTCACTTTGACACATTAGAGTCTTCTTCTGTTGATTGGTGTTAAAAAGCCAAATTAAATCCACTGTGATTCAATGTTGTAAAACAATAAAACATGAAAACTTCCAAGAGGTGGGTGAATACTTTTTATAGGCACTGTATGTCCCTTAAACTTTTGCATACTACTGTGTAGTTGGTGCTTGTGCTGTGCCTGGTCACACAGTCAAGAATGTAGGGAGGTTAGAGCAGAATGCTGAACACACGTGCTGAGAGATCCTTCAGAAAGGTGAGGCAGTGGCCTGGTTTCTCATCGCACCCACAATACTGAGCTTCAGTGCTACTCTGTTTCACCAAACCCTTGTAATAAGGCACTCCCTCTGGGTGGCTGTCTCTCAGTACAGCCCCTCCAACAATGTAGCACACCCACAGTGTAACTGCCCTGGTTACAGTGCCCCCACCTCACTGCCCCTACTGCTGTTTTCCTTCGTTTCTCACCGCCTCTCCTGCAGCACTGTTCTCCCACCCTCCTTGCTGCAGAGTGTCACTTCGTTTTCGCTGCCGCAGTGCAGCATTCCCTCCTCACTGCCTTGCTCTCAGTGCGATGCTCCCTCCTCACTGCCCCCTCCTTCCTTATCGCTCCTTCACCGCCACTGTACACTGATCCCTCCTCGCTTCCCCTCCCAAAACGTGGCGCTCCTTCCCTCCCCCCCACCACCACCACTGTGCGGGACTCCCTCACTCAGCAAGAGCAGTAATATAAAGTGCAGACTCTGCCCCAGGGCACAGAAGGTCACTCTTTTTTTCCGCCCTCACTCAATCTCACGTCATGTCTTGCCTGAAGCCAGGACGGCAAGATCCAACTGTCAGATGACTCGTTTAGTTTCCTCACTTTGTTCTCTTCAGGTCCATCAGAAGGAGCTGCCAGGCTGCCGTCGGGATGTGAAGGAGCCGCTGAAGGGCGGGAGGATCGTTGGAGCACCGCCATGTCCCCTGGACTCACCTTCCCCCTCCTCCACCACCACCTCCTCCTCCTCCTCCTCAGGTGGTTTACTGCCAGGGGAGGGCAGCTGGCCCTCCTGCTGGTCCTCGGCCTGCCACTAGGGGCCTGGCCCGCCACCTTCAAGGTGGGCCTGCTGGGGCCCTGGGCCTGTGACCCCATCTTTTCCCGGGCTCTGCCCGAGGCAGCGGCCCAGCTGGCCACGAAGCGGGTGAACCGGGACCCCTCCTCTGGTGCTGGCTATTGGTTCGACTACATTCTGCTGGAGGAAGAATGCCAGGCCTCTCGGGCCCTGGCTGACTTCGTCCGGCTCGAGCGGCGGGCTTCTGCCTTCATCGGGCCACTCAGCCCTAGCTACTGCAGGGCAGCTGGCCTGCTAGCAGAGGCCTGGGACAAGCCCCTCTTCTCTTGGACCTGCCCTTGGTCAGGAGGAGAGGAAGAGGAGGAGGAGGGCCCCTCTGCTCCCACCACCTCTGCACGGACCCTGCCCCAGGCTGCCCGAGTGCTGTACACCGTCCTGCAGCACTTCCGCTGGGCCCGGGTGGTGGTGGTCAGCGGTGGCCAGGGCGGCTGGGCTGCTGCTGGCAGAGAGCTGGCCACCTCCCTGCGCCGCTGCGGCCTCTCGGTGCCCCTGGTCCTCACCATGGGGGCAGGAGCCCCGGGGGCGGCCAGTGTCCTGAGGCGCATCAAGGAGGTCAGCAAAGTCAGAGGTAGGCATGTGTGTTCCCAATCCAAGTCCAATGTGTGATGGGTGCTGTAGGGAGTTCTGTGAATGTCATGGCTAGCAGGCTGGTCCCAGCCTTTGGGAGGGAGGAAGAGGGGGGTTTGCATGACAGGACGAGGCGGTGTCAGGGGTGATGTGTGCAGGGAGGCCAGAGTTCTAGGAGGGCTTGAGTGCTAGAGAGAAATGGAGGCAGCTAAAGAGACAGGGAGGGGTGTAGGGGCCAGAGGGAGTTACAGAGACAGGGAGGGGTGTAGGAGCCAGAGGCAGTACAGAGACAGGGAGGGGTGTAGGGGCCAGAAGGAGTTACAGAGACCGGGAGGGGTGTAGGGGCCAGAGGGAGTTGCAGAGACAGGAAAGGGTGTAGGAGCCAGAGGCGGTACAGAGACAGGGAGGGGTGTAACGGCCAGAGGGAGTTACAGAGACCGGGAGGGGTGTAGGGGCCAGAGGGAGTTACAGAGACAGGGAGGGGTGTAGGGGCCAGAGGGAGTTACAGAGACAGGGAGGGGTGCAGGGGCCAGAAGTGAGGGCACATGGAGTTTAAAGTGTCCTCTTACATTTGAGGCCCTCAGCCAAAGCCCAGTCCATGCCAGTTGCTGGGCGAGGGGATTCTCAGTGGCACAGAGGAGGAGGAAGTGGAGGGAGAAACTCCATGGATATCCTGAGATTGACCCCATTTGTTCAGTTGAGGCCCCGTAGTGGGACCAAGACGTCTCTGGCTGTGGGATCTTGCTGAGTGCTTTCAGACTCGCTGTGACCCACGTTGGGGATGTGTTGGGGGCTGTGTGGTGCAGTGAGGTGGTGGGCTAACCCCATTCTGTGTGGGTTTCAGCGGTGATACTCTGCATGCACTCAGTGTTCCTCGGGGGCAGCGAGCAGCAACTACTGCTGGAGGAGGTGAAGCGGGAAAATATGGACGACGGTTCCTACGTCTTCCTTCCTTACGACACCCTCTACTACAGCCTTCCCTACCGCAACACCAGCCAGATGGTGCTGGCCACCAACCGCAGGCTGCGCCAGTCCTACGATGCCGTGCTCACCATCACCATGGACTCCAACGGCAAGGAATTCCCTGAGGTGCTGGGAGAGGCCGTAGAACGGGGCGAGGTCCAGCTCTCACTAGAGCCAGCGCAGGTGAGGGGTTCCTACTATTCAGCTGATGGTACCCCACCTTCACCCTCCAACTCCATCTATCCCTATCCCTCCCCTCCCCAGCACAGCCCCTTCCCTCCCCTCTGCCTCCCCGGCACAGCCCCTCCCTCTCCCCAGCACAACCCCCTCCCCTCCCCACCCTCTCCCCAACGAAGCCCTTCTTCTACAAAAAAAGACGTTGGCCTTTATAAATCAGAACATTGAGTTGACATGCTGGATCCACACACACACACTATACTGGAGGGATAGAGACAGAGTCAGAAAGAAGGAGATACAGTGAGAAGAGTTTGAGAAAGTAAGGTCGATGATGGAGAAGACAGGGAAAGTGGAGAGAGAGAGGGGCGAGGGGCAAAGGAGGGGAGGAGGGCAGGGCTTCAGGGACTTGGGTTTGATCCCTGTGGTGAAGTCTGCACACTTCCTGTGACCCACCCGTACACGGATGAGAGGGGTATAGTATGGATGAAGGTAGAAGGGACTAAGCAGAATGGTCTGTTTCAGGCTCAGTGCTCCATGACTATTCTCTACTGTCATGTTTTCTCTGGCCAGGTCTCTGTCATCATCGTCCGGCTCACTCTCCCTCCAGCCCAACCTCCTCAACTCCTCTGTCCCATCTTCTGCGTTGCCCCTATTCCCAGTGTCAATCGTTGAGCATGTCAGTCAGGGCATTGATTACATTATAGGAACTGGGTTATCTCACAATTGTCTCGGTTGTCTGAGGCCTCACCTGGAATATAAGATGTGGTTAAACTGAAAAGAGTGCAGAAGCGATTTACATGGATCTGGGATTATATGGAGATGAGTGGATCTGGGTTATATGGAGAGCATGGCCTGGTTGGGTCTTCATGCCTCGGAATGTAGGAAAATGAAGAGAGATGTTTGAGAAATAGTAAAAATATGACAAGGTGGACAGTAATCTTTTCCCCAGGGTAGGGGAGTCCAAGACTACAGGATTTAGAGCAGTGGGGGTGGGGGGAAGTGATCCGAGGGCCAACTTTTTCTCCAAGCGGGTGGTGAGTATAACAAGCCTCCAAAGGAAGTAGCTGAGGCAGGTAACAATACTGTACTGTCATTTAAGAAGCACTTTGGTAGGGTGCACGTGAGGCATAAAGGGATATTGACCAAGCACAGGGAACTGAAAATATCTGGGTGGGATAAGTTTTCAGAATGGTCTGATTGAGCCAAAGGGTCTGTATCTGTGAATTACTGCTCTATGACTCTTCTCTCCCCCTCCCCTCCCACTCTCTCTCCCCCACCTCCCTTCCCCCTTCCCCCTCCACCCCTCCCCTACCCCCCCCTCTCACCCCTCCCCTACCCCCCTCTCTCACACCTCCCCTACCCCCTCTCTCACCCCTCCCCTCCCTCTCCTCTCTCCAGCCCTCCATCCATCCCTTCTCTTCCCTTTCCCCACTCCCCCTTCCCCTTTACCCTCCCACACTCCCCCTCTCCCCTCCCTCTCCTCCTCCCCCCCTCCCCTTCCCATCTCCCCCACCCCCTCTCCCCTCCCCCTCCACCCATCCCCTCTCTCCCCTTTCCTTTCTTCCCTTTACTCACTCCCCCTTCACCCTCCCACACTCCGCACCTCCCCGTCTCTTCCCTCTCCCCCTGTCCCTCCCACCCTCTCCCCCCTCCTCTTCACCCCCCCCCCCCCACTGACTGGAGAGAGAAAGCTATTGCACTGCAGGATGCGCCCTGCTGTTTGTTCACTCCCACCTCCCTCCATTTTATATCTCCTGACCTTACCTCCGTCATCCCTGTGTAGTGGTGGAGCTGATAGACCCTGTCTCACAGTTCCAGTGAGCATCACGGAAACATAGCAATTAGCATAAGGCTTTACCGCCTCAACTGTAATATCAGTTCCTGCCACTGTCTGTAAGCAGTTTGTATCTTCTCCCCGTGACCCTGTTCGGCTGCTCTAGTTTCCTCAAGACGTACGAGTTATGGTTAGTGAGCACTGGAAACGTGATAACACTTAAGGGCTGCCCCATTGCAATCCTCACTGATTTGATTTTTTGTAATTCAAATTTTTATTATTATTTATTCTTATTTTACAAAGCAGCACAGCATATCATAGAGCACAATACAGTACAGCATATTTACACAGCCATCCCATGACAGGAAAACATATAAAACAGAAAAAACTTCTAATTTAAGTTTAAATTAAACTTAATCCCACGTGTCTTGCACTTTTCCCTCACTGTTAATTCTTCCCAACATGTGTTCATATGATGAAATCTTAACTATTTCCTCAGTCCATTCTCTCACAGTGGGACATCTGGGTTTTTTCCAGTTTGATTTGATTTGACGCTAATGATGTATTTCACTGTATGCCTCGATGTACATTTGACAAATAAAGCTAATCTTTAAAGTTCAAAAACTTCAAAATAAATTTATTATCAAAGTACATATATGTCCCCATATATAACTCTGAGATTCATTTTCTTGTGGGCATACTTAACAAATGTATAGAATAATAACTATGCCAGGATCGATGAAAGACTGCCCAACTAGGCAGGTCCAACCAGAGGGCAGAGGACAACAAACTGAAAAACAAAAGAGAAACAAAATAATAAATAAATAAGCAATAGGTATCAAAAACATGAGATAACAAGTCCTTGAGAATGACTCCATTGGTTGTGGGAACAGTTCAGCTTTGGGATTTGCTCAAGAGTCTGATGGTTGAGGGGTAGTAACTGTTTCTGAATCTAGTGGTGTGAGTCCTGAGGTTCTTGTACCTTCTTCCTGATGACAGCAGTGAGAAGAGAACACGTCATGGGTGATGGGGGCCCTTGATGATGGATGCTGCTTTCCTGTGACAGCATTTCATGTAGATGTGCTCAACAGTTGGGAGGGCTTTTACTATGATGGACTGGGCTGTCACAAGGCTCTACAAGTCTTTGCAACCTTTTGCAAGTTTAGCTATAAATCTATTCACTAATTTTCATGAAGCTATTCCTTACACGGCTGCCTGGCCTGTTTCAGAGTTAGAGTTAAATCTGTGGCCATAAATTAAACCAAAGTGTTTATATGAAATAATCGCATTACATAGAGGATAGTCACGTCTTAATCTCTCAAATCTAACAGGGCACAACTGTCAGATTAAGAGAGCAGGGATGTGGAATCCTGTGTTATTGTTTGTGCTGTTCTGGATCTCTAAGTTAAATAAATAAATAGTGCAAAAAGAGAGAAAAATGTAGTGAGGTAGTGTTCATGGGTTCAATGTCCATTCAGAAATCCGACGGCAGCGGGGAAGAAGCTGTTCCTGAATTGTTGAATTGTCTTCAGGCTCCTGCGCGTCCTCCCTGCTAGTAACAATTTGAAGAGAGCATGTCCTGGGTGATTGGGGTCTTTAATGATGGATGCCACCTTCTTTTCCTTGAAGGTGGAATGAGGATGACTTCATGAGTTTGAGAGATATAGTCACCAAAGACCCTTGCAAGAATCTACGGTGGAGAGCATTCTGACTCGTTGCATTGCTCTGGGATGTAGGATCCAGCACACGTGATTGAAAGAGACTGCAGAGGGTTGTAGAATTAACCAGCTCCATAATTAGGCACAACCCGCCTCACCAATGAGGACATCTTCAAAAGGTGGTGCCTCATGAAAGATCCTCACCATTCAGGACCTGCCCTCTTCTCATTACTACCATCAGGGAGGAGGTACAGGAGCCTGAAGACCCATACGCAGCATCTTAGGAACAGCTTCTTGTCCTTTATCAGATTTTTGAATACTCCATGAACCCATGAATATTACCTCCCTACTTTGCTCTCTTTTTGCACCTTTTAAAAAATATGTTTACCATACAAATTTATGAGGGGTATAGATAGGGTAAATGCAAGCATGTTTTATCCACTGAGGTTGGGTGGGAGGTCCTGGGTTAAGGGAGAAAGGTGAAAAGTTTAAGAGGTACATGAGGAGAAACGACTTCAGAGAGTCATGAAAATGATGCATGTAAGCTCAAATTCAACATTTGAGAGAAGTTTGGATCGGTACGTGGATGGTAGGGGTATGGAAGGCTATGGTCACAGTACAGGTCCACGGGAGTAGGCAGTTTAAATGATTCAGCATGGACTAGATGGGCTGAAGAGTCTATTTCTGTGCTGTACTTTTCTATGACTCTAACATTTTCTGTCAGCCACCTCATGTCACTTTATGGACATACAATCTGTATATAATTCTCTGATGGCTCAGCAAAAGCTGGGTTTATAAGGGAGAACAGGAGGATGAATACACGGCCCTGGTGGAGGATTTTGTCAAATGGTGCAAGCTGAATCATCTGCAACTCAACATCAGTAAGACAAAGGAGATGGTGATGGACTTTTGGAAGACAGCCTATATTGTTCCCTGTTACTATTGATGGTGAGGACATGGATGTGGTGAGGACCTATAAGTACCTAGGGGTGCATCTGGATTACAGACTTGAGTGAGGCACCAAACCAGAAGCTGTGTACAAGAAGGGCCAGAGTCGCCTCTACTTCCTGAGGAAACGGAGGTCCTTTGGAATATGCAACCTCTCCTTCACATGTTCTACCGGTCTGTTGTTGCCAGTACAATCTTCAATGCGGTGGTGTGCTGGGAAATGGCATCAACACTGGTGATGCCAACAGGCTCAATAAACTGATTAGATGGGCTGGTTCTGTTATAGGAGTCAAACTGGACACACTGGAGGCTGTGGTAGAACAAAGGACCCCACTGAAAACACTGGCAATTCTGGACAATGTTTCCCACCCTCTGCATGCCACATTGACTGAACAGAGGAGCACTTTAGTAATAAACTAAGACAACTGTGCTGCTCCAAAGAGTGCTATACAATGTCATTCATACCCTCAGCCATTAAGCTCTGTAATGAGTCAACCTATAGTCAGGGAAATGATGACACCTCTTGTTAGACTGTTTGAGGTAACTTTTGTTTTATTATTTCTTACTTCTCTTCTGACATTTGTATATCTGTACACTTGTAATGCTACTGTGACAGTGTCATTTCCTTTGCGATCAATAAAGTGTCTATCTATCCTATCTGTCTAACGTATCCCATCTGTCCCACTTTATGTATTTATATTGATTCTGGTTTTTTTGTGCTGTATTGGATCTGGAGAAACTATTATTTCATTCTCCTTTACTTTTGTACTGAAAATTACATTAAACAATCTTGAATTTTATTGTAATTTATATGTTTTACAATCTACTGCTGCAACAAAACAACACTTTTGGGACATATTTCAGTGACAATAAACCTGATTCTGAGAAACTGATAGTATTAAAGAGAAGAGGGCATGTCCTGGCTGGTGAGAGTCCTTCATGATGGACACTTCCTTCTTGAGACACCAGCTTTTGAAGGTGTCCTCGATGGTAGGGAGTTTGTGCCCGTGCCCGTGATGGAGCTGGCTGACTCTACAACTCTCTGCTGTTTTTTTTTTCAATCCTGTGCAGATGAGCCTCCATACCAGGCAATGATGCCACCAGTCAGAATACTCTCCACCATACATCTGTAGAAATTTGCTAGAGAATAATGAAGTACCAAATTCTGCCTCTGAACTGATGAGTTGTTTCTGACAGGTCTCGCCGCTCTTTGGAACCATTTACAATGCGATTCTCCTCCTGGCCAAGGCCACCGAGCTGGCCTACCACAGAGCCAGGTGGGTGACAGGGCGGACGGTGGCCTGGCACGCCGGTGAGATCGAGCTGGATGGCTTTAACCAGCAGCTGCGCACCACCAAGGACGGAGAGGTCCTGGCTGATTACGTGCTGCTCGATACAGATGGGATGGGGAGCAAACTCAAAGCCACACATTCCATCGACCTGGCGACAGGCATCCTGAAGCCACTTGTGCATCCCATCCATTTCCCATTTGGCCTGGTTCCCAACGCGGATGCCAGCTGCTGGTTTGACGCCAAGGAAGTCTGCGTTGGGGGTAAAGTCGCTTCATTTTAACCTTGTGTAATTCAACATTTTTCAGGATGCTACCTGGATCAGAGAGTATCTCTAAAAGGAATAATACAAGAGAAAAAGAGAGCTGATAGGGTGGTTAAGAAACTGTATGGTGTGTTGGCCTTTATTAGTCGGAGGATCGAGTGCAAGTGCCACGAGGTAATGTTGTAGCTCTATAAAACTCTGGCTAGACCATACTTGGAGTATTGTGTTCAGCTCAGGTCTCCTCATTTTTGAAAGCTGTGGAAGGTGCTAAAGCCAGGTACTTTAGGGACATTGTAGAGAGTTTTAGATAAGCTCATGGCTAAAAGAAAAAAAATGGAAGGATGTGGAAGCTTTAGAGAGGGCGCACAGCAGATTTTCCAGGATGCTGGCTGGACTGGGGAGCATGTCTCTGAGGAAGGTTTTCAGTGAGCTAGGACTTTTGTCTTTGGAGTGAAGGAGGATGAGGGGTGACTAGAAAGAGGTGTGTAAAAAGCATAGATTGAGTGGACAGCCAGTACCTTAGTCCCAGGGTGGCAGTGGCTAATACAAGAGGGCATCTTTGGTAATTGGAGGAAAGTATAGAGAGTGGTGGAACGTCCTGCCAGGGATGGTGGTAGAAGCAGCTACATTAAAGATATTTAAGAGACTCTTAGATAAGCACATGGAAGATAGAAAAATGGTTATATGGGAGAGAAGGGTTAGATTGACCAGCAGGTTGAAAGGGCCTGTACTGTACTCCCGAGTCTCCGGCGGTGAGAGGCAGCAGATCTACCCACATTGCCACAGTCCCTGCCTCCCACTTTCTCCCTCTCAGGTTTTCTTCATAGAAACTGAAATTGTACCCCCCCCCCCCCCCCACTACCACCCTTCAGTTCCAAAAAGGCCAACAGGGCAAGTTGTGGAAGTTAAGTACAGAAGAAGGTCAGCCTTCTGTTTGGTTTCGGCACATTCTGGGTTAAGTGGTGTCTGTAAATGGCTCTATGTTTCATTAGCTGGAGTAAATGAATGTACCTAAAAAAACGATCTTTTGTATCTCCCATCCAGGAGTGGATGCTGCCTTTGTCCTGCTGATTTTCACCCTGGTGTCTGCTGGCATTCTGGTTGTGGCAGTACTGACTTACTACCTCAGGTCTGCTCATTCAATCCCCTTCTACCTCCTATAGGTGTATTATCATTACACGTACCAAGATACAGTGAACAGCTTGTCCTGCACACTGTCCATACAGATCAGATCATTACACAGTGCATCAAGGTAGGACAATAACAATAAAGTGTAACAGCCACAGAAAAAGTGCAGTGCAGGTCAGTGATAAAGTGTAAGATCATAACAAGGTAGATTGTGAGGCCAAGAGTCTGATAACAGTGGGTTAGAAGCTGTCTTTGAGCCTGGTGGTATGTGCTTTCTGCAAATCTGCACCTCCCTTATCTTCTGTTGGAGGCATTCCTTGGGTGTTGACTCTCTCTTCTCCATTGATTCTCCCACCCCTCGCAAACATTGTAGCACAGTGTCATTTAAGCACAGAGACTGCTCATTGCACTTATGCTAACCCTAATGTGTGTCTACACTGATACCCTGAGCCTGAGCCTGCATTCTCATCATATCCATCAATGCCTTGCATAAATGTGTCTGTCTAAAGCTTATTGAGTCTATCTGATTCCACCACCAAATGCTCCAGATATCAACCTAACAATGTATTTTAAAAAATCCTTTTATTTCCCCTTCAAAACGCCTTTTTCTCACCCAAAAGTTATATTTTGTTGATTTTGTTACCCCTCCTATGGGAGAAAGATTCTGTCTGCCCCAATCTATACTCGTAATTTTATGAGCCTCTATCTGCTTACCCACTGGCCTCCTTTGCTCCAAGGAAAACAGGCCCAATTTCACCATCTCTCCCCATAAAAGAAGCTCTCTTTCCCAGGCAATGTCTGACTTCCTCTGTTCCGGCCTTCCAACCATTCCTGATTTCTGACATCCCATCATTGATGAACAGAAGCACACGGCTGGAGGTGGGAATTGAACTCGGGTCTCTGGAGCTGTGGCCAGCTGGTGGTGTAGTGGCATCAGCGCTGGCTTTTGAGTTCAAATCCAGCCAGCTCCCTTTCACACTTTCCATCCATGCTGGGTTGAGAGACGTAAAAACAAGAAAGCCTGCTAAAAAAAAACGCCGTCACAACGTCCCGATGACTCCACTTGGAGTTAAAGGCTTTCTTATTCTTCTCTGGAGGCATTTCCAATCCAGATCCATTCCAATCATCAGTGACTCCAGATCCAACGTCTGGCTGTGAAGATGGTGAAGTTCCTGAGGCCTCATCTTCCCAGATAGGCTGTTTGCTCACTTGCCTGGCATTAGGCAGACTGAACCAAGGGGAGGGCTGGCATCAAAGAAACTTCCATTGCTCAATGTACCGTTGTGTTTTACACAGGAATCATATCCAGAGGGTTCACCTCCTGAGAGGCTCTGAGAAGCTGCTTCTAAGCATGGATGATTTGGTGTTTATCAACACACAACTTAGTTGGAAGGTAAGAGAAGTCCTTAAATCATTAGCCTAACATTCAGGTGCCACCTTGATACCTTGTGACTTAAGTACAAGAGATTCTACGGATGCTGGAAATCCAGAGCAACATGCACAAAATGCTGGAGGTTCTCAGTGGTCAGGCAGCATCTATGGCAGGGAATAAACAGTCGAAGTTTCAGGCAGAGACTCACTATCAGGACTGAAAGGCCTGGGCCTGAAACATTGACTCTTCCTTCCCCTTCATCAATGCTGCCTGAGCTGCTAAGTTTCTTTGAGGTCTGTCTTTGGGCCTTCGGGCTTCTGTACCTCCTGCCCGATGGAAGCTGCACACTTATAAAGTGCAATCTGTGGTAAGCGAATCCACCAAACTTTGGGGCAGCGAGCAAAGGGTGAACTAGGCTGGGTATGAAGCCCTCACCTGGTTTCACTTATCACCTGTCAACTTGTGCTACTTCCTCTCCCCTTACCTTCTGGCTTTTGCGCCCTTCCTTTCCCTTCTTGGCCCGAAATGTCAATTATTGATTCCCCTCCATAGATGCTGGCTGACTTACTGAGTTCCTTCAGCACTTTGTGTGTGTGTGTGTGTGTGTTGCTCAAGATTTCCAGCATCTGCAGAATTTCTTGTGTCTGTGAAGCCCCACACCTCCAGGTTCAGAACAGCTATTTCGTTTCAACCACTGTTCTTGAACCAACCTGCACAAACATAATCACTACCTGAGTATAGCAAAACTACAACCACTTTGTACCACAATAGACTTTTTCTTACATTCTAATTGTGTTTATTCCTGTGTAATTTGTGTTTGATTTATTTCTTTCTTGCAAAAGTTGTGTATCTGATGCTATGTGCCTGTGCTGCTGCTCCTAGTAAGGTTTTTATTGCACCCGTGCTTATGTGGACTTGTGTAGATGACAGTAAACCACACTTTGAATTGGATTACATAATTCCCTTTGCAATGAGAGTAGAGCAGAGACTGGATGTTCTGTGGTGAGTAACTTGGCCCTGACTCCCCAGAGATGCAGGTCAGGAGTGTGATGGGATACTCTCCAACTGCCTGGGTTCCAACAACTCTTGAGAAATTTGACAATATTCAGGACAAAGCGACTGACTCGATTAGCACCCCATCCACCCCTCAAATACTTCCTCCTTCCAGCTCTTCAGCTGCAGAGACCACCATCTACAAAATGCATTACGTTTCCTCACCCAGGCTCCTCTCTTCTCCCACTGGGAGAGACGAGGGCAAGGGACCAACACTGCCCACAGGTTCCCTCTCCAGTACCCATATCATCCCGACTGGAAAATATCTCACTGTTGCACCACCATCACTGGTTCAAAATCCCTGACAGCACTGTGGGAGAACCTACACCAGGCAGCATGTCATGGAGGTGGCTCAGCCCCCCCCCCCCCCAAGGGGCAGTTAGAGGTGGGGAATAAATGTTGGCCTTGCCAATGATGCAGAAACCATCTTGACCTAACTATATCAATGGGTGAGGGAGTTAAATCACTTATGGACACTGTTGCTGTCTGCTCCTAGAGACTCAATGGGGAGACCGAGGTGAGCGTCAGTGGCAAAAGCATCTCTGACTTCAAAGGTACAAAAACTCCAAAAGACTCCATTTCCGGTAAAAGTGTGATGATGCTCACAGCCGAGAACACGAACGTGGCCATTTATGAGGTGAGACTCTAGCTTTCCATTGCTGGGAGACAGTGGTGTTTTATAACTAGAACCATCCTTCTCTGGTGTCCATTCATTCCCCGAGGATTAGCCCTCCTCCACTACCCTGGTGAGCTATGCCAATTGGGACTGTTTGTCTTCAGCAGAGTCCGACCTGAGACAGGTTTTTAAAGTAATGAGGGCATTCTTCAGTAAGATACAGGAGCTGAATAGGTTATTGGTCATTCCCTTTCTCAACCCCATTTCATAGTATTGGTTAGCATAGAACAGGCCCTTCAGCTCACATTGCCATCGTCATCATCATCATCATGTGGCATGTCGTATGACGTGAGTGAACGTGGTTGTTCTTAAATTTTTCTACAGAAGTGGTTTGCCATTGCCTTCTCCTGGGCATTGTCTTTGCAAGATGGGTGACCCCAGCCGTTAATAATACTGTTCAGAGATTGTCTGCCTGGTGTCAGTGGTCACATAACCAGGATTTGTGATCTGCACTGGCTGCTCATACGACCATCCCATTACCTGCTCCCATGGCTTCACGTGACCCTAATGGAGGGTGGGGGTTATTAAGCAGGTTCTACACCTTGCCCAAGGGTGACCTGCAGGCTAGCAGAGGGATGGAGTACCTTACACCTCCTTTGGCAGAGATGTATCTCCAACCCACCACCCTTCAATTTGTTTATTACTTGTTTATTGAGCTACAGCGCGGATTAGGCCCTTCGAGTCACGCTACCAAGCAACCCTTGATTTAACCCTAGCCTAATCACAGAACAATTTACAGTGATCAACTAACCTATTAATCAGAGAGTATTTCAACTGTGGGAGGAAACCGGAGCACCTGGAACAAACCCACGCAGTCATGGGGAGAACATACACACTCCTTACAGGCAGCAGTGGGAATTGAACCTGGGTCGCTGGCACTATAAATTGTTGTGCTAACCACTACACTACCAAGACACACTCAATGTTGTACTGACCTTTATAAATCAACTCCACAATCAAAACCCTTCTCTCCTACACTGCCCATAGCCCTCTACTTTTCTATCTCTGGCATGTCTCTAATATGTCAGCCTCTGCCACCCTGGCAATGTGTTCCATGTACCCACCCTCTCTACCTCTGACGTACCTGCTAAATGTTCCTTCAATCATCTTAAAGAATGTTTTCTGGTGTTAGCTGGGAGAAAGGTGCCAGCTGATCACTCTATGCATGTACACCTCTATAAGTCACCTCTCAACCTCTTTCACTCCAAAGAGAAACCTTTCCTCTTAAGACATGCTCTCTAATCCAGGCAACATTCTGGTAAATATCCTCTGCACCCTCTCTAAAGCTTCCAATCCTTCCTGTAATGAATGAGGCAACCAGGACTGAACGCTATTCTGGTGGACCCTGTCTTAGTAACTGTGAAATATTCTCTTTAGTTAATTATCATTGTGGGATGTTTATTGCTAATTTAGATTAGATTAACTTTGCTTGTCTCATGTTGAAACATTGATACATACAGTGAAGTGCATCATTTTGCATCAGCAACCAGCACAGTCTGACGATTGTGCTGGGAGCAGTCCACAAGTTTACATAGCATGCCCACAACTTGCTTACCCTAACCTATACATCTTTTAAAATGTGGGAAGAAACCGGAGCATCTGGAAGAAAGTTATGGGGAGAAGTTATAAACTCCTTATAGACAGTGGCAGGATTTGAACCCAGATCTACTGATCACTGGCATTGTAAAGCACTACACTAGCCGCTGCACTACTGTGAAATGGTTTATTGTTGTCACGTTCACTAAGATACATTGGAAATCTTGGTTTGCGTGCCATCCAGACAGATTATTCCACACACCAGCACATTGAGGTGGTGAAATGGGTAACAGATGCAGAGTGCAGTGTTCTGGTTACGGAGGGAGTCCACTGCAGGGAGACAAATAACTGTTTATTGACCTGTGGGATTTGCTTGCTGTTAACAAAACTCTTTGGTAATTAAACCACTGGACTGTATCTGGCTACTTCAGAGTCGACCGCGTCTTTGGAGGTTTGGGAGTCACATATAAACCCAAATCAGCACATTCAACTCAGCAGATCAGATAGCAGCTATGGAAATAAATAAATAGTTGATGTTTTGGGCCAAGGCCTATCTTCAGGACTGAAAAGGAAAGGGAAAGATGCAAGTATAAAAAAGTGGGGGTAGGAGAAGGAGCATAGCTAGAAGGTGATAGGTGAAGTTAAATGGGTAGGAAAGGGCTGGAGAGGAAGGAATCTGATAGGACAGGAAAATGGACCATAGGAGAAAGGGAAGGAGGAGAGGACTGGGGGGGAGGGGGGATGATAGGCAGTCAAGAAGTCAGAGGTCAGAGTGGAGAATAAGCCACAATTAAACCCAAAGTGGGTACAGAGACATGTCTCTTTCCTGGAAGGTACGCATGTTTCTTTCTGCAACAGTCCAGTGGGTTCCAGGTCTTTGCTACAGAGACAGGTGTTTTATTTAAAATGTAATGCTCTGGTTAAGATTTCTACTGCTATGCTTTAGGTATTTTTATTTTTATCAGTTTTCTGCAAAAGCAGTGTTTCGTACTAGTAAGAGTGTTTTGACTTTGGCTAAAGGTACAGCTGTCCAACTTAGGAATGTTGTGTCAGCCAATCAGGATTGCCTTGGTACATGCTTTAACTTTCTGCCTGGTGGGATGCAGTGGAAGGTTTGAGAGAGCTGGGCAGGATCAGATTTCTGAAGGACAGTAAGCTGGTTTGGGGTCTTTTGGTGGGAGCTGTGTAGTGGGGTACAAAGGAAGATGCCACAGAATGCCGACCGAAGGAGAGACCCCGTTGTAAGAAGGCCTTTGTGCATATGAATGGTTCTGAGGAGGAAGTGCCAATACTCCTAAGTTAGCCAGTTCACTCGAGATGGTCTTCCAGTGAAGTTCGAACTGCAGCCAATGTCTTTCAGCGTGAGTAAAATGATACACCCAACTACTCCGGGAATGAGCTCCAACGTTTATCTGCACGTCAGACTGATTTAACTGGAATGGACCCTTTTGTTTTTCTGTTAGCTGTTTGTTAAAGTTGAACTATTGGTAAATATACTTCCTTAGTCATTGGTGAGCAATAACTGTGCATTAGGGTATACTTAGTCAACCATCCCTACATTCAATGTTCTTCCCTGCAACATCCCAACGTTCCTGTTTGGTTGAAACCCAAATCCTACCAACCCTAGACATATACTGTTTATGAAAGGTGCCTTCTCACTGCTGAGTCACATGGCTGTTAATAGAATTAGCTAATGAGGCAAGTTTGTATACAAGCCCAGTGAGAGGTTGCACAAAGTTTACTAAAATTCTTGAATACAAATCCGTCAAACCCCTATTTTATGTTCATTCATCCTTGCCTCTAGATATTGGTCCGACGTTAACCAGTGTTCAATGCCACAACTCAGCACCGCAGCACACAACACTGCTGCATGTGTATCACGGCCTGCAGCATTGCAACACACAACAGTGCAGCATGCAGCCCCCCACCAGCCCCAGCACACTGCGCCACAGTCACCAATAAATTGCACCTTCAGCTCCAGAAACTGGAGAAATTTCTCCCACAGATGACAGGCCGAGTGTGTCACAATAATCTCCCCATTTTCTGACCTCACATAACCTTCTCAATGTTCCTTTCCAAATCCTGAATCTCATTAAGAAGCATCTGGATTTGAATCGCCAAGCCATAGTGAGCTGCAGACCAAGTGCTGGTAAATTGGATTAGTGGAGATGGGGACTGAGTGGTAAACCTAAGCTTGTTGGGTGGAAAGGACTTTTTTTAATACTGTATGACTAAGGCTCTTTATATTTGCTGACCCTGGATCTTCATTGTACTCTTTGTACAGTACTGCTCTGTTGGGCTGAAGGGTCTTTTTTATACTGTACAACTAAGGTTCTCTGTAACTCCTGACTGCACTCTTTGCACTGCACTGTTGTTTTTGTCCATCTCTGTATTTATTGTTGGTCCCCAGCGGACTCTCAGCTCTAACTTGAGGCTCCAAGTAGGTGTTTGTATGTGACAGTGGCCACACGCTGGTACACTGCTTTGTCAGGCAGGTTAAACCAGGTGAGGGTAGTCAGCAGGCCTCATACCTTGGTCTTTCCTGGCCAAGCATGTGAATCGGCTCCGGCCGACTGGGCAGATGAGATCTACAATGAGATCCAACGGCCAGGTGGCGACGCTCTGTGGAGAGCAAAGCACTGAGGATGTCACGGTCATCCCTTGCAAACAGGGACAACCCAGGTTTGAACTGCTTGTTCGTACACAGAACACAGAATTCTGAGGTCAAGGGAGTGGAACTGTCCACTTCTAATAACTCTCCCACGCAGGTTTCCTGTCCTCGTTGGACACAACAGACAGCCACCATGTACACTGTTTAATCTGAGTCTCACCTGAGCAAGCACAGAATTAACTCGCAATAGTGCGTGTGACAATCTGAACGAGCAAAGTATCACCTCGCACCCTAGTGCGTGAGTGTGGAGTTTGCATGTGCCCCCCGTGACCATATGGGATTCCCCCCCACCCCGTCCACCAAGGCCCCAGCTTCCTCTTGCATCCCAACGACATGCTAGGTTGGATAATTGATAATAGGAATACATGGAGAGTTGGTGGACTTGACTGTGAGAGATGAGAGATGAGAGCTTGAAATCTGGTATGGACTTTGGTATCTGGATTAAAAACTTTCTAGCTACACATATAGTGATGACGGGCATGAATCCGGGACATGGGGAGAAACTGGAGCGCCCAGCGGAATCAGTCCCATGTGGTCACAGAACCTATGTGCACACACGCAGAAAGAGAGGCATAGTCACACACTCACAGAGACACGCACATACGCGCACACACACAGACACTCACTCACTCACTCACTCACTCACACATACATACACACAGACAGACACACAGACATTGACACACACACACACTGGCACGCACTCACAGACATGCGCACACACACACGAAGGCACACGCACACACTCACAGACACAGACAGACACGCACACAGGCGCACGCACACACACAGACACACACACTGACACACCCTGGCAGACACAGACAGGCACACACACAGTCGCTTATAGACAAGCAATGCCAGAAGTTGGGATGAAACCAGGGTCTCTGGAGCCCGAGAGCTGAAAAAGCAGACTTCCCCAGAGCAGGAGCTGACGTTCATATTGATGAGTGAACAAGAAGGTAACTCGCAGGGTACAGCATGAACTAATTGGGCTGAGTGACAGTCTGCTGTGCATCTAATGATCGGTTTATCCTGCTGTATGTTTCCTATAGGGGGACTGGGTTTGGCTGAAGAGGATTACAGAAGGGTCCTTTGTCGAAGTCCGATCAGCAACGAAGATTGTTTTCTCCAAGGTGTGTTCCTACAGTCTGCAGGTTATCAGGAGGAGGGTAGGGCTTGTGGATTTATTTACAATGGGTTATTTCTGAGATCAGCAAAACTAGTTCATAGTGGGCTCAGTTCATCTGCATCTCTCCACCTCCTGTTCCCCGTACCCTTCCCCTCCCCCTCGCATCCAAAATCACCTCATTCACCTTCCATCCATCACTTTATCTGTCCCACTGTCTCCAACTTCTGATTATCCTCTCCCCTCTACCCCTCCTGACAGATGACTTGATGATAGAGGTATATAAGATGGAGTGGATAGCCGGAGAGCCAGACTTTTTCCCAGTTCAAAGTATATGTCACTATATACAACCCTGAGATTCATTTTCTTGTGGGCATACTCAATAAATCTATAACCATAACAGAATCAGTGAACGACCCCACCAACAAGGCAAACAACCAGTGTGCAAAAGACAACAAACTGTAAAAACAAAAAGAAAGAAAAAATAAATAATAATAAATAAATAAGCAATAAATGTCAAGAATGTAAGATGAAGAGTCTTTGAAAGTGAGCCCATAGGTTGTGAGAACATTTCAACGATAGAGTGAGTGAAGTTAACCCCTTTGGTTCAAGAGCCTAATGGTGGAGGGGTAATAACTGTTCCTGAACAATAGACAATAAGTGCAGGAGTAGGCCACACGGCCCTTCAAGCAGCACCGCCATTCAATGTGATCATGGCTGATCATCCACAATCAGTACCCCGTTCCTGCCCTCTCCCCATATCCCTTGACCCCGCTATCTATAAGAGCTCTATCTAACTCTCTCTTGAAAGCATCCAGAGAATTGGCCTCCACTGCCTTCTGAGGCAGAGCATTCCACAGATAAACCTGGTGGTGTGAGTCCTGAGGCTCCGGTACCTCCTTCCTGATGACAGCAGCAAGAAGAGAGCATGACATGGGTGGTGGGGTCCTTGAGGGTAAGGGTTAGATTGATCTCAGAGCAAATTAAAAGGTCAGCACAATATTGTGGGCTGAAAGGCCTGTGCTGTGCTGTAATGTTGCATTTCCTTTATCTCTGCAGCTCCAGCAGATGAGACACGAGAACGTGAATCCGTTCCTCAGCCTCTTTGTCGACAGCAGTATCCTTGCGATTGTCACGGAGCACTGCTCCAGGGGGAGCCTGGAGGATCTCATCACAAATGGGGATCTGAAACTTGATTGGATGTTCAAATCATCCCTCCTGCTTGACTTGGTCAAGGTAACCCTCCTCATTTCTTGCCCATTCCTCCTCCCTGTCCCCACCTCTCAGCCATTGCACTGTGCTGTGAGAAAACCCTCTTCACCGTCCCCTGAAAATCTGAGGGAAAAAAAATCAAAAAATGCTGGAACTCAGTGTGGTGGAGGCAGTTCAGATGTGGCTTCAAAGAGTATTGGCTAAAGATGTAGTGGAGAAAATTTGCAAGGGGACTGAGACCTGGGTGATGGTTTCCGGTTGGCTTGGGGGAGAGCCAGCTGACATACAATGGGCTGAATAAAGTTTGCAAGAATAACCCTGGGAATGAAAAGCTTAAGTATGAGGGGCTTTTGATATTTCTAAGCCTGTACTTGATAGTTTATTTTATTCATTGAGATACAGTCCTTCAGGCCCTTCGAGCCATGCTGCCAGCAATCACCTGATTTAATCTGAGCCTGATTACTGGACAATTTACAATTAACCCATCAACCGGTACGGCTTTGGACTGTGGGAGTGAAAACTCATGCGGTCATGGGGAGAATGTACAAAACTCCCTACAGGCAGCAGTGGAAAATGAACCTGGGTTGCCTGTACAATAAAGTGTTGTGCTAATCACTAAACTACCATGCCCAGAAGATGAAGTGGGGGTTGGGGGGGCAGTGGAATGATATCTCTTCGAAACCAAATAAATACCGAAAGGCCTGGGGAAAAGTCTAGGACCAGAGGGCACAGCCTCAGAGCAGAAGCATATCCCTTAAATTACTTTAGTCAGAGAGTGGTTGATTAGTGGAATTCCTTGCCACAGACAGCTGTGGAGGCCTAGTGATTGGGTGTATTTAAGGTAGACACTGATAGGTGGACACAGAGAATCTGCAGATGCTGGAAATCTTGAGCAACACACACAAAATGCTGATTTCCTCCAGTATTTTGAGAATTTGAGAACAACTTGATTGGTTGAGGTTAGAGGTTAAGGGTTACAGGGAGCAGATGAAAGAATCAGCCAAAATCGAATAGCGGAGCAGAGTTGATAGGCTGAATGGCTTAATTCTGCTCCTAGGTTCCAGCCACGTACCAACTTTTTGACCCAGAATTGTGTGCAGCATGTTGGAGGTTTACAAAGGCGCCTTCTCTCCACAGGGCATGAAATTCCTTCACCATCGAAACCTGATTCACGGGAGACTGAAGTCCCGGAACTGTGTAGTGGACGGCAGGTTTGTGCTGAAGATCACGGACTACGGCTACAACGAGCTGCTGGAAGTGCAGAAGGTCACTTGGCTGATGCCTAGCCCAGTGGGTAAGATGCTTTCAATTTCATTCAGACATGTCCACAAGAATCAGCCATTCCCAACTCCATCTGTACACTAGAAAGCAGCTGAGGTAATCAAACCCCTCCAACCTCAACATCTCTATACTTCGTAAACATAGCACTAGTAGTAGGCAGCCGCCGATCCCAGGGGACCATGGGTTTGTGCCTCTGGTGGACTCTGCCTTCTCCAAGGGACAAGCCCGGGCAGGAAGATTTGAAGAACCAGCTGTTGCCCATGTAGCATGTTCCCCCTCTCCACGTCACTAATGTAGTCCAAGGGAAGGGCAAGCGCCGATACAGCTTGGCATCAGTCATTGCAGAGATTGACAGAGTGAAGTTGTAAACAACATCAAGGCCGCAAGACAGTGGAAGTTTAATATCAGAGTTTTCCTTCTCCCAGGCGGACTGCCATCCAAGGTTGACACAACCCCATGTGCCCAAAGCAACTGAATTTGAGGGGCCAGTGGTCCACCTTTGCCCCTTCACTTGCCACACCTGAAGTCCAAGAGTTGAACTTGGTTGTCAGAGGCTGAGAGCCACACGCCATTTGGAGCACTTTATAGATGGTGGGAGCTTATCCCCGTTAGCACACCCGGTTATTTGTTCTGGCTTTTAGTGTCTTGCACCTTTTGCTGGATGGCAGCAGGTCAAACAGGGAGTGGCCGGGGTGTGTGGTGTCTCTGGTTATGATGACTGCTTTCCTCCTGAGTCTGTTAGAATAGATGGTGTTGACGGTTCCGGTGACATCATCGTCAAGAATGGCAGCTTAAGTCACTAGCTCCTCCGGAAAAGCGCATATTAAGCCCTGTTATTCCATCAAATATAATATTTTTCAAAAAATATTTGAACTGAAAAGAGGGGCAAGAATGGGGAAAAGGAACGGAAATAAAAAAAGCGACACTGCGGAGCCTGTGTCCGAGAGGAGTGCAGCGAGTGGCTCTCGTACCCGACCGCATGCGAGCGAGGCGACTACTGGGCCTCATTCAGGCGAAGCGGCGAATATTTTCGAAATCCTGAAAGAAATGATGGAAGTCCAGAAAGAAATAAAGCAGCAGCTCCGGGATATTAAGGCAGAGCTCGCCAGTGTTAATCAAAAAATTGCGGTGGCAGAGACTTGAATCGAGAAGGTGGAAGATCGCGTTCAAAATGTGGAACGGATACTGAGTAAGACAATAAAAATATTACATCACCAAGAAGATAAATTGCTTGACCTGGAGGGAAGATCACGGTGGAAAAATATCAGAATCTACAACGTTCCCGAAGGAGCGGAGGGCTCGTCTATGACGGAGTTTGTCGAAAAGCTACTGCGGGATGCGCTGGATCTTCCCTCGGTTATGGAGCTGGAAGTCGAGAGGACGCACTGCGCGCTGGTTCCGAAACCTACCCAGGACAGAAAGCCACGCTCTATAATAATTAAATTCCTTCGGTACAGCACCAAGACGCAGATTCTACAAAGGGCCTGGGGTAAGAAGAGAGTGTTTATCAACGATAAATTAATATATTTCGACCAAGATTACCCCCCCCCCCCCCCCCCCCCGCGGTCCTGCAGAAATGCAAAGAATACTCTGAAGTAAAGTGAGTACTAAAGCAAAATAAGATTAGATTTCAAACTCCGTACCCTGCTAAACTTCGAGTGTTTTATGACAACGGGACACGGTTGTACCAGACGGTGGAAGAGGCGACTACAGACATGAAGGCCAGAGGTTTGCCCGTCAGTGTCACCAAAATGAGGGAAAGCCTGACTGAGGAACTTTCCCGCTCCGCTTGGGAAATAGTGCGAGAATCGAGAAGGCTGGAGACTGGAGGAGGCCAAGAGAAATATATCAGGAAGAGACCGGGAGTTTCCCAAAGGCAGTCCTCACCCCCTTCAGAAAAGCCCCTTAGCTAACCTTTAAAATGTTGAGAAGCTAAATGAAAGCAAAAGTACATGGTGATATACCTATCTCGAGAAATACTTATTATAATGTGGATTTTATATTAGTTAGTTGTTATTCTTTATTCGCTCACTTACTCCTTTTTCCCCACCAAAATGAGAATATATATATATATACACGTATGTAATGTGTGTGTGTAGGTATATGTGTGTGTGTGTGTGTGTATACATATATATATATATAGGAGGAGTACACAGGGAAATCTTTTCTGTGTAATGGATTTGTTCACTGACTTTCATGAATACTGCAATGGGGGTCCTCAATTCACAAGTAGGAAGGGTTAACCCCCACAGCTAGACATATCCTCTAGCTCAACGCAGGGTCATCTACTAGTGACCTCAGCCTTGGAATCACACGTTCATTGCCATTTTTGTTATTATCTGCGTTTCTTGGTTTGTATTTGTTCAGGGAGTAGATCGATTAAGTTTTATTCTAATTTCAATGATACATTGACAAATAAATACAGATGGCTAAGGACAAGGTAAAATTCATTTATTTTAATGTCAATGGGCTATTAAATCCAATCAAACGTAAGAGAATTTTATCCAATTTGGAACAATTTGATTCATACTGGGGAAAATGGTTTAACTAAATAATACCTCATAGGCCTGACTTTATTCTCACAAATCAATGAATCTGTTGTAAAAACAAAATTTCACTCCCTACTTGTACATAGTTCTTCCTTTTTGCTTGTTTTTTCTCTCCACTCTCTTCCATAAGTGTGTACCTCAGATAAATACTTTGTGGAGATTTGTGATATATATGATTATATGATATATAGGTACAATGTCTGAAATACATCTTATGGAACTGTTTGTTTGATGATGAACTTCAATAAAAAAATAAATTACGAAAAAAAAGGAATAGATCCAGTCCTGGGATCTCCATCTGACCTTAGGAACTGAATGTACAACTATAAAACATCTAACTGTACAACACAGTGGAGGCACTTCAGCCCATAATATTGCGCTAATCTTTTAACCTACTCTAAGATCAATCTAACCCTTCCCTCCCACCTATCAAAGCATCTTAAATATCCTTAATGTACCTGCCTCTACCACAACCTTTGTATAGCGGCGATCCATGCACCCAGCATTCGTGATCATGGTCTATCCATGACCTTGATTGTTCTTGGCAAATTTTTCTACAGAAGTGGTTTGCCATTGCCGCCTTCTGGGCAGTGAGGAGTAACCACAACCATTATCAATACTCTTCAGAGATTGTCTGCCTGGCGTCAGTGGTTGCAAGACCAGGGCCATCTATCACCTGCTCCCATAGCTTCAGGTGAGGTGGTGGGGGAAGCTAAGCAGGCACTACACCTTGCCCAAGGGTGGACCTGCAAGCTAGTAGACAGAAGGATCACCTCACACCTCCTTTGGTAGAGACACATCTCCAACCCGCCACCCTATGCACCCACCACTGTGTGACATCCCCCCCTATAGTTTCCTCCAATCACCTTATAAAAAATCACAGAGGTGAGAGTGATAGCCCTCGACATCAAGGCAGCATTTGACTGAGTGTGGCATCAAGATGCCCTAGCTGAAGTGGAGTCAATAGGAATTAGGGGGATAACCCTCCGCTGGTTGGAATCATACCTGACACAAAGGAAGATGGTTGTGGTGGTTGGAGGTCATCCTCAGAACATCACTGCAGGAGTTCCTCAGGGAAGTGTCCTAGGACCGACCATCTTCAGCTGCTTCATCAACGACCTTCCTTCCATCATAAGGTCCTAAGTGGGGATGTTCACAGATGACTGCACAATGTTCTGCACCATTCGTGACTCCTCAGATAGTGAAGCAGTTCATATCCAAACGCAACAGAACCTGGACAATATCCAGACATGGGCTGACAGGTGGCAAGTAATATTTGAGCTACACAAATGCCAGGCAATAACGATCTCCAACAAGAGAGGCTCTAACCATTGTCCATTGACATTCAGTGGCATCACCATCACTGAATTCCCTACTATCAACATCCTGGGGGTTACCATTGACAGGAAACTGAACTCGTCTAGCCATATAAACACCGTAGCTACCAGAGCAAGTCAAAGGCTAGGAATCCTGTGGTGTGTAGCACACCTCCTGACTCCCCAAAGTCTGTCCACCATCTACAAGGCTCAGGTCAGGAGTGTAATGGAATACTCACCACTAACATGGATTAGTGCAGCTCCAGCAACAGTCAAGAAGTTTCACACCATCCAATACAAGGCAGGCCATTTGATTGGTTCCCCTTCCACAAGCATCCAATCACGCTAGCATCGACGGACAGTTTCAGCAGTGTGTACTATCTACAAGATACACTGCAACAACGCACCAAAGTTCCTAAGGCAGCTCCTTCCAGACCCACGTCCACTACCATCCAGAAGGACGAGAACAGCAGATACCTGGGAAAACCACCACTTGGAGATCCCCCTCCAAGTCATTCACCATCCTGACTCGGAAACATATCGCTCTTCCTTCATTGCTGCTAGGTCAAAATCATGGAATTCCCTCCGACAGCACTGTGGGTGTACCTACACCTCAGACTGCAGCGGTTCAAGAAGGCAGCTCACCACCACCTTCTCAAGGGCAATTAGGGATGGGCAATACATACTGGCTTAGCTGGCAATGCCCACATCCCATAAATGAATTATTTTATAAAAATTGCTCCTCATATTAAGCCTTTCCACCCTGGGAAAAAGTCTCTGGCTGCCCAATTGATCAGAGGCTCTTATCATCTTGCACACCTCTATCAAGTCACCTCTCATCCTCCTGCTCTCCAAAGAGAGAAGCCTAGCTCACGCAAGCTTTACTCATCCTGCATTCCGTGTTTATTTTCTTGGTGCAACCACAATGTTCTTAAGTTTGAAATGATGTGTCTGGATAACACTCAAGCAGAAGTTTTCCCCACTGTATGGCAACACTAAACTGGATCTCACCCTCTCCCCTCTTTCCCTCTCAACCCCCCCACCTCCCCCTTTCCCCCACCAACCCCTCCTGCCTCCCCATTCCTCCCTCTCCTCCCCTCTCCTTCCACCTCCCTCTCTCCTCTACCCCTATACCTTTCCCTCCTCCCCCTCTTCCTTCCCTCTCCTGTCTCCCCTCACCCATTCTATCCTCTTCTCCCTATCTCCCTCAGATCGGCTCTGGACAGCACCGGAACTTCTCCGAGACCCCAGTCTGGAGAAAAGGGGGACATTCCGGGGGGATGTCTACAGCTTCTCCATCATCATGCAGGAACTGATCATTCGGGGACCTCCGTTCTCCATGCTGGACCTCAGCCCCGCCGGTAAGGCCAACAGGGGAGTCGGGCGGGGGGAATATACCACCACACCTGGACCCTCCTTCCTCGGGAATCGCTCAGAAACCATTCACCACCTTTCCAAAGCTGGGACTTCCCAAACCTCGCTCCGGATTTAATCTGCAACTCTCCATGACAGGCATCCCAATTAGTACACATAAAGACCCCACAAGCAGCTGTGAGAGTGACTTCTTCCAGTGCAAATGACCCAAAGCATTGACTATCTACTTCTCCCTCCAGAAATGCAGAGTATCTCCACCATTTTGGGTGTTGCTTCAGATCCCAGAGTCTATTGAATCTTGAAATCCTCACTCCAGCATCCAGATTCCTACCAAATATTGAAAGGCCTAGATAGAGTGGATATGGAGAGGATGATTCCTATAGTGGGAGAATCCAGGAGCAGAGGGCACTTGTAATGTGTGCCTAAAACTGCACACAGTATGTTAGAAAGGATGTGCTGGCATTGGAATTGGAAAAGGTCCAGAGGAGGTTCACAAGAATAATACTAGATGTGAAAGGGTCAACATATGAGGACTACGCTCTCTGGAGTTTAGAAGAATGAATGAGAATCTCATCGAAATCTACCAAGTACTGAAAGTCCTCGATGGAGGACAAGATGGAACAAAGTCAACATGAAGGGAAAATCTTGCCTGACAAACCTGATGGATAGATGTAGGGGATGCAATGGATGTTGTGTATTTGGATTTTCAGAAGGCCTCTGACAAGGGGCCACACATGAGACTGCTTACCAAGTTAAGAGCCCATGGTATTACAGGAAATTTTCTGGCATGGTTAGAGTATTGGCTGATTGGTAGGAGGCAGCGAGTGGGAATAAAAGGATCCTTTTCTGGTTGGCTGTCAGTGACTAGTGGTGTTCCACAGGGGGCAATGTTGGGACCGCTTCTTTATATGCTGTATATCAATAATTTAGATGATGGCTTTGTTGCCAAGTTTGCAGATGATACCAAATTGGTGGAGGGACAGGTAGTGTTGAGGAAGCAGATAGGCTGCAGAGGGACTTAGGAGAATGGGCAAGAAAGTGGCGAATGAAACACAATGTTGGAAAATGCAGCATCATGCACTTTGGTAGAAGAAATAAATACGTAGACGACTTTCTAAATGGGGGAGAAAATCCAAAAATCTGAGATGGGAAGGGAAGTTAACTTGCAGGTTGAGTTGGTGTGACGAAGGAAAATGCAATGTTAGCATTCATTTCAAGAGGTTTAGAATACAAGAGCAGGGATGTGATGCTGAGGCTTTATAAAATACTGATGAGGGCTCATCTTGAATATTGTGAACAGTTTTGGCTCCTCATCTAAGATGTGCTGGCATTGAAGAAGGTTCAGAGAAGGTCCACAAGGATGATTCCAGGAATGAAAGGGATATCAAATGAGGAACATTTGATGGCTCTGGGCCTGTACTTGCTAGAATTTAGAAGGATGAGGGGGGATCTCATTGAAACCTTTCAAATGTTAAAAGGCTTAGACAGAGTAGATGTGGAAAGGATGTTCCCCATCTTCTCATGCTGACTTATTCCCCCTTTCCTCTCTGCACTCTCCCTCTCGCTCTGCCCCTAATGATATTTCAATGGTCAATGCCTGTTCTAAGGTTAGGTCTCTTTTGGCCAGTAGCCTTTTTGAGTGCTTTGACTATGCATGGCACAGCCAAGCCTGTCCCTTAATGCATAGGAAGTCCATCTCTAAAGTCACAGTTCTGGGAAAGTTTGCGCAGTTCTGCAATGTATTTAGAAAGGCTTTCATCTTTTGATTGTTTCCTTTCATAAAATCTTAATCTCTCAGCTATTACTAGTGGTTTAGGGCTCAAGTGATTTTGTAAAATTGTAACAATTTTGTCAAATGTCTTGTTTGCTGGCTTTTCAGGGTTACTAGATTGCCTAAGAGACTGTACATCTTGGCCCATTAAGCTAAGAAGCGTGCATATTTGCTTTTGCTCCTCCACGTTATTCACTTTACAGTTCAATTCAACTCTCTCGATATACGACTCCCAGCCTTCATTAGTGCTATCAGATTCATCAAGTTTCCCGACTGAAGACATCGCCAAGTCCTTGCGTGCTTGTTGGTGTCTGTGACAGCCTTCTTATGCAGTTTAACTTTTGTCCTTTGTCCCATAACTGTCAGTGCAGTTTCTGATATCCTTTGACATTCAGGATCGTATTCATCACCAATTTGTTGTGTCTGTGCACAATGAAAATACACACGTGGGGGTGGGTGGCTTTTACTGGTGTATTCACATTGCAGTGAGAGAGAGAGAGTAATGCACATATCTAAACAACTGCGTGTGCGCAGACAACAGATCAAAGGTGGGGGGCCATTGATCTAAAAGAAATAGATCCATACATTACAAGAAATAACACCTACTCCTCTCTGACAGTCAACATAGGCACATCTCAAGGATGTGTATGTGCATAGCTCTAGTCACACTTTGCTTTGACATAGCAACTGTGTGGTTAGGCACAGATGAAACCCATCTACAAATTTGCCAAAGACACAACTATTGTCAGCAGAATCTCAGATGGTGATGAGGGGATGTACAGGAGTGGGTTAGATCAGCTGGTTGAGTGATGTTGCAGCAACAACCTTGCACAATGTCAGTAAGACCAATGAACTGATTGTGAACTTCAGAAAGAGAAAGACAAGGGAACACATTCCAGTCCTCATTGATGGATCAGAAGCAAGATGGCGGCACGACACAGCACACAGCGGCCACTCCAGGAATGAATATCTGTTATCTGTAAGTAGGAGCCATGTACAATCCTGATTTGATGGAGATGGACATGTGAAGCACGGAGGAACACATCTGGTGAAACTTTTGAAATGCCTGTTTCACTGCCGCTGCTACTGTGCGATCGGAGAAATCTCCGGGAGGAAGGCCCCGAATCTTCGGCTTTGCCTGTTGCTTGGCGGCCGGTGCCGGGGTCGAAGTGCTCGGTGTCGGAGGGCTGGTCGGAGGCTCGAAGTTTTCGGACGGACTCGGCAAGCTGTGGTGCTGGAGGTTCATGGCAGGAAGAGTTTTTCCTCCTCCTACCGTCTGCGTGAGATGATGGGCTGTCGGGACTTTGAGACTTTCTTTTAAATTGTGCCATGGACTGCTCTTTATCAGATTACGATATTGCTTTGTACTGTTGAAACTATGTGTTATAATTATGTGGTCTTTGTCAGTTAGTCTTTTATCAATTATGGTATTGTCTGCACTGTTGAAACTATATGTTAACTATAACTATATGTAACTATGTGGTTTTGTGTAGGTTTTGTAGCTTTAGGTTTGTCTTGATGGGTTTGTAGTTCCTTTCCGGGGAATGTGCTAAGACAGTAGCGTGATATTGATACGCAGCAGCCTCTCCAGACTCTGGATTGGGGATTACCAAATGTTATGTGGTTTTTCTTGTGTGGTCTGTTTTGTGCTTTTTCGTGATATCATTCCGGAGAACGTTGTCTCATTTTTTAACTGCATTGCATTTGTAGTTTATAAATGACAATAAACTGAATCTGAAGTGGAAAGGCTGAGCAGTTTCAAGTTCCTGGGAATCAACATCTCAGAGGATCTATCCTGGGCCCAGATATTGATACAAATGCGAAGAAGGAATGTCAGATATTATATTACATTAGGAGTTTGAGAATATTTGACTCTCACAAATGTACGGTGGAGAGCATTCTGACTGTTTGCATTACTATCTGGTACGGCGTCAATGCACAGATCACAAGAGGCTGCAGAGGGTTGTAGATTCAGCCACCTCCATCACAGGCACAACCCTCCCCACCATCGAGCTCATCTTCAAGAGGTGATGTCTCAAGAAGGGAACATCTATCACTAAGAAACCTCACCTCACCATCCAGAACATACCCTCTTTCCATTACTACCATCAGGGAGAAGTTATAGGACCCTCTATGTTTTAGGAACAGCTTGTCCGCAGCAGATGTCAGTGATAGTAAGCCTGATTCTGATTCTGAATCGAATGAAAACCAACCAGCCAAACAAAGCATTGTTGCTCTGGAGCCAAAGTGCAAAACGAATATACAGTCACACACAGCACGTATCATCACACTTGCATGCATTCAATCCATATCTCTCTGAATTGTTAGCTGATATACATCTTCTGATTTCCCTTGAAGAAACATATTTTTGCAGGTTTTTAAATTGCACAATATGTCTTCTTTTGCAGATTGATTGTTTGTCAGTCTTTGTTTAGAATAGTGGTCACCAACCTTTTTAAGCCCAAAATCTCCTACCTCGGCTGTAGTGAAAGGCGAGATTGACCTATTAAAATTGATAAGTTACGCACATGCGCACAGCAGCAGAGAGGGCCGGAAGTAAAACCCCGCAACCCGGAAGTAGAAACACGAGGGGACACCACCCTTTTTTTTAGCACCATGGACCCATTTAATATTGACAATATTCTTGCGGACCGGCCGACCGGGGGGGAGGGGGGTGGTGTTTAACACAACCGGAATACAGCAAACCTTGAAGCAGGTTCCTTATGTCCAATTTATTCCTCAATTTAGTTTACGTGGCTTTCAGCACTTGCTTCTGTCCCGCTTGCTCACATTTTTTCCGTTCAAAAAAGTCGACCAATTTGTCTTTAAGTGCAGGGTGCATGGACTCAAGGTGCCAAAGCAGTTTTGAGGGCTTCATTGCCTCATTAGACAGCCTCCCACCCGCCCGCTGCCAACCAAACGAGGAGTGTGACAGGATTGATGCACCATCAATAACTCTGACACGTGGGTTAAGGTAGGCTTTTATTGGCTGGAAGAAAGTACAAGCAGCAAGTGACCATCACACGACATCCTGGAGACTGAGGGAGGAGCAATGCCTCCAATCGCCTTTATACCGGGGTCCGTGGGAGGAGCCACAGGAGCAGTCAGCGGGGGGGCGTGTCCAGACAGGCATATGTAGTTCATCACAAGGATGCATGCCCATCCCCCCTTGTAGGATCTATCGACCGACAAAAGTTTGGCTGGAGGGATGTCTTCAGTAGATCGCAGTGAGTTAGCTGCTCTGCTACTGATGAAACCTAGAGCCCGAATTAGGTCATCTGCGAATATTTTAGCACCAGGTTCCAGGCCAGCAGCAACGGTACTTCCCACCAACCACGCGAGGCAAACCAGTGATCCCTGGCGCAAGGGCATCACTGCGTTTAGGCGACTGATGACCTCGCGTGGGTCAAGTTCAACAGTGGGCGTGACAAGAAATGAGGAAAGGTGCAGCTGACACATATAGTTTCATATTGACAAATCATATCATTTCCTTGTGGCCCAGTGATTGGGGACCACTGAAGTACACTACTGACTAAATCGTTTAAAAACAGCTCAGATTGTACTTCCAACTTGAGGCCTTTTATGTGTGCTAATTTTATTTGAATTACACAAAATACTTTTGTCAAACTTTCAAAATAAATCAAACAAGGAAACACAGTAACTATCATATCAAACAGGCCAGAGTTGTCTTTCTTTAAGAATATAACAATACTTCACACCTTTAATTGTAAGTTTCATTATTTTATTTTTTTCAACATGAAAAATAAATGAATAAAAATTGACTGTGGCACTCAGTGTGATGATTGGGGCTGAATACTTTCTGCCAGTTCCCTGAAATTTGGCTCATAACAACAGACAGCCAGTCTGAGACAGTCTGTGAGGTGTCTGTCAGGAAGACAGCTACAGTACTTAGATTTAATAATTTTCATCTGTGAGAATGCGATTTCACACAGATAAGTTGACCCGGAGTAGGCACTGACTTTTAGTGCACCTGTGGTGAGATGAGGAAACTTCTCCCTGCTGACAAGCCCCCAAAAGTCACCGTCCCTTCATCTTGCTTTAAGCTCAATGTCATTTTGCAAATCAATTATTTCCATTTCCATATCACTTGGCACACCAAATACTTGCTGGAATTTGGCTGCTATCTGTTCTATATCGATCGGCAGAAATGGGTTTGAAATAAATGCTGCAACACTTCCTTTAAGAATCTGCACAGTGATGGTGCTTTTGCTGTGCAAATGTTTCCCGAACCACACACAGTACTTCCTCTGACAAAGGAGGATTTGCCCTGGAATCAGGGTGCCAGCATCCCCTGGCGATTGATTTCCATCTTGTTGCAGACATCGTGAAGAAGGTGCAGAAGCCTCCCCCTCTGTGTCGGCCCTCCGTCTCAGTGGATCAGGCCCCTGTGGAGTGCATCCAGATCATGAGGCAGTGCTGGAGCGAGCAGCCAGACAGGAGACCGACCTTCGAGCAAATCTTTGACCAGGTCAGATTCAGATTCATTTCAAAACGTACAATGAAATTTCTCATTCTGCTGGGCGCATCCTGCAAGTGTCGCCCAGGACAGGCGTCTTTGTCCTCCTGCCTGCAGTGCTCCACCCTTATTCCTTGTCTTCCTCTGGGAGCTCATCATTAGATCTATCCCTCAGAGTCATAGAATGGTGCAGCACAGAATCCGGCCCCTCAGTCCACCTCAAGGCTGAGAGTGTGCTTATCGACTCTAATCCCATTTGACCCATGTCTCTCTCCACCTCTCCTATCGAAGCACCATTTCAAATGCCTTATAAATGTGAACACAAGAGATTCTGCAGACGCTGGAAAGTTGGAACAAAGCACACAAAATGCTGGAGGAACTCAGCAGGTCAGGCCACATCTATAATAAACAGTCCACGTTTCAGGTCAAGACCCTTCATCGGGACTGGAAAGGAAGGGGGAAGATGTCAGAATAAGAAAGTGGGGCGGGGGAGTGTGGGAAGAGGACAACCTAGAAGATGATAAGTGAAGCCAGTTGAGTGGGAGTGGAGGGATGGAGTTAGAAGCTGGGAGGTGATAGGGGAAGGGCTGAAGAGAAAGGATTTTGATAGGAGAGGAGAGTGGAGCATAGGAGAAAGAGAAGGAGTAAGGGCACTGGGGGGAGGGGTTGATAGGCAGGTGAGGAGAGGAGGTAAGAGGCTACAGTGAGGAATTGAAGCTGGGATGGGGGGGGGGGGGGGGGGGGGGGGGGAATGGATTACCAGAAGGGAAAATCGAACTTCATGCCATCAGGTTGGAGGCTACCTAGACAGAAAATGAGGTGTTCCTCCTCCAACCAGAGAGTGGCCTCATCATGGCAGAAGAGTAAGCCATGGACCGACATGTCAGAATGGGAATAGTGATAGGAAGTAAAGTGGCTGGCTACCAGGAAATTTCACTGTTTGCATAGTTGTATTTGCCTCTACCACCACCCCTGGTGATTATGTCTATACACATGAAACTGCAGACACTGGAAATCTGGAACAACACACACAAAGGAGGTGGACGAACTCAGCAGGTCAGGCAGCATCTGTGGAAGGAAGTGGAAAGTTGCCATTTCAGGCCAAGGCCCTTAAATCCGGAATCCAGTCCAGATAAAAGGTTTCGACCTAAAATGTCACAAAAGCTGATGACACAAAAGTAGGGATGTTGTGAATAGTCTGGAGGGTTGTCAGAGGTTATGTGTGATATCGATAGGATGCAGAACTGGGCTGAGAAGTGGTAGATGGAGTTCAAACCAGATAAGTGTGAAGTGATTCATCTTGGTAGGTCAAATTTGAAAACATAATATAATATTAATTGTAAGACTCTTGGCAGTGTGGAAGATCAGCAAAATCTTGGGGTACATGTCTGTAGGACACTCAAAGCTGCTGCGTAAGTTGACAGTGTTGTTAAGAAGGCTTATGGTGTGTTGACCTTCATCAACTGTGGGATTGAGTTCAAGAGCCGTGAGGTAACATTACAGCTGTATAAGACCTTGGTCAGACCCCACTTGGAGAACTGTGTTCAGTTCTGGTCACCTCATTGCAGGAAGGATATGGATGCTATAGAGTGCAGAGGAGATTTACAAGGATGTGGCCTGAATTAGAGGGCATACGTTATGAGAATAGGTTGAGTGAACTTGGTCTTTTCTCCTTGGAACAGCAGAGGATGAGGAGTGACTTGATAGAGGTGTATAAGATGCTGAGTGGCATTGATCATGTGATCCAGAGGCTTGTTCCCTGGGCTGAAATGGCTAACAAGAAGGGGCATAGTTTTAAGGTGCTTAGAAGTAGGTACAGAGAAGATGTCAGATATACGTTTTTTACACAGAGAGTGGTGGGTGTGTGGAATGTGCTGCCAACGATGGAGGTAGAGACAGATATAATAAGGTCTTTTAAGAGTCTCTTAGATAGATGCATGGAGCTTAGAAAAATAGAGGGCTTTCGGTAGGGAAATTTTAGGCAGTTTCTAGAGTAAGTTACATGGTCAGCACAACATTGTGGGCCGAAGGGCCTGGAATGTGCTGTTGATTTCTGTGTTTCTATGTTAACTGCCTATTTCCCTCCACAGATGCTGCCTGACTTGCTGAGGTCCTCCAACACTTTGTGTGTTCATTTATACAGACTCTAATGACAGCAGTAAATTTGATCTTGATTCCCATAACAAATAGGTTTTCAGTAACTGAACTTCCACACCCTCTGTCACTGAAGAATATATGCCCCTCAGATCACTCTAGCCTCTCACCTTGAACTTGTGTCCTCTCGTTCAAATCTCCCCATCTCTCCCAGAGAGATTCTGACTACACATCCCATCCAGTCTCCTCATATCCAGCCTCATGTCTGCAATTTTCCAAACAATTACCTGCCTTTAAGTACTTCGAATGATCCATCCTTCACCACCAAAATTCTAGAGGTTCACCACCCTCTGTGAGAAGAAATCCGGACTTGGTATTGGTTTATTATGGTCATATATATCTAGAAACAGTCTTACATACTGTACGTACAGATCAGATTAATGATCCTGGGAGTGAAAGGGTTAACTTGTGAGGGTATTCGTTGGCTCAAGGCCCATACTCACCAGAGTTCAGAAGAATGAAGGGTGAATCTCACTGAAACCTATCCAATACTGAAAGGTTTAAATAGAGAGGATGTGGAGAGGATGTTTCTTTTAGAAACATAGAAAACCTACAACACAAGACAGGCCCTTCGGCCCACAATGCTGTGCCAAACATGTACTTTAAAAATTATCTCAGGTTACCCATAGTCCTCAATTTTTCTGAGCTCCATGTACCTATCCAGGAGCCTCTTAAAAAACCCTATCGTATCCGCCTCCGCCGCCATCACCAGCAGCCCGTTCCGTGTACTCACCACTTTCTGCGTTTAAAAAAAAACTTATCCCTGACATCTCCTCTGTACCTACTTGCAAGCACCTTAAAACTGTGCCCTCTCATGCTAGCCATTTCAGCCCTGGGAAAAAGCCTCTGACTATCCACACAATCAATGCCTCTCATTATCTTGTACGCCTCTATCGGGTCACCTCTCATCCTACGTCGCTCCAAGGAGAAAAGGCCGAATTCACTCAACCTATTCTCATAAGGCATGCTCCCCAATCCAGGCAACATCCTTGTAAATCTCCTCTACATCCTTTCTATGGTTTCCACGTCTTCCCTATAGTGAGGTGCCAGAACTGAACACAGTACTCCAAGTGGGGTCTGACCAGGGTCCTATAGAGCTGTAACATTACCTCTCAGCTCCTAAACTCAATCCCCCGATTGATGAAGGCCAATACACCAAATGCCAGTCAACCTGTGCAGCAGCTTTGAGTATCCTATGGACTCGGACCCCAAGATCCCTCTGATCCTCCACACTGCCAAGGGTCTTGCCGTTAATACTATATTCTGTCATCATAATTGACCTACCAAAATGAGCCACTTCACACTTATCTGGGTTGAACTCCATCTGCCACTTCTCAGCCCAGTTTTGCATCCTATCAATGTCCTGCTGTAATAGTGCAGGAGTCTAGGACCAGAGGGCACAGCCTCAGAATACAAGGACACCCCATTAGAATAGGGGTGAGGAGGAATTTCTTTAACCAGAGTGCGCTGAATCTGTGGGATTCATTGTGACAGGCAACAATGAAGTTATGCATTGTAACAATGAGGCAAGTTATGGTGCATACAGTATTTAAAGCAGAGATTGGTTTGTATTAGTAAAGGCATCAAAGATTATGAGGAGAAGGTAGGAGAATGGGGTTCAGAGGGCTAATGAATCAACCATGATGAAACGTAAGCAGACTCGATGAACCAACTGGCCTAACTTTGATCCTGTGTCTCAGTGCATTGAGGAAGAACAAGTTAAAACAATAAAAGTGCAGAATTAAGTGTAACAGTTACTGAGAAAGTGCAGTGCAGGTAGACATTAGGGACAAGGTAGATTGTGAGGTCAAGAGTCCATTTTATTACATTAGGAGGCTGTTCAATAGTCTGATAACAGCAGGGTAGAAATTGTTCTCGAGCCTGGTGGTATGTGATCTTAGGCTTTTGTATCTTCTGCCTGATGGGAGAGGGGAAAAGAGAGAATGTCCGAGGTGGGTGGGGGCTTTGATTCTGCTGGCATCTTGACCAAAATAAGCATGGAGTGTGGGCAGAGTTCATGGAAGGGAAGTTTGCTCACATGCAGAGCAGTTGCCATTACCAAACCATGGTGCATCCAGACAGGATGCATTTTGTGGTGCATCTATAAAAAATCAGTAAGGGCCATAATTCTCCAGCCACTTGAGGAACTGAATTTCTATGCATTTTGGTTTGAAATTATTACCTCTTGCTTTGATGGAAATCATCTTTTTAAATCAGTGGTTTCCAAACTTTTTTATGTCACAGACCAATACCATAGCGCAAAGGGTCCGTGGACACCAGATTGGGAAAACCTGATATAAATTCTCTAAACAATGGAGAAGGTTCAGACTCTGAGCTACATGGCAAAGAAGGCATTTATTCCCTTAATTGGCCGAGGCATTGAGTATGAGGCAGGAAATCATGTTGTAGTTGGAGTTTTATGAGCAATTCCTGCCACCCAATTACAGAAAGAACACAGATTTTCGATAGGATGAAAAAGGAGGTTCATCAGGATGCTGACAGGAGTAGAAGGCATGAGTTATAAGAAGAGTTTGGATAAACTGGTTTATTTTCTCTGGGGTTTTGTAGGCTGAAGAAATTCTGATTAAAGTTTATAAAGTTTTAAGAGACCCTCCAAGAGGACCACAACCTTATTGCAGGGTTGGAGGCTTGTGTGCCTCAATGACCTGGAGAGCTGCATTGGCTGGAGTCAGGGCTTTATGCTTTGGCTCTTGGTAGGGTCACCCATGCCAAACAGGTCAAAGGGTAGAGGCCCGACCAAGAGTGGATCACTGGTCCTCCAAGTTCAGTATTCAGCTCAGGGCGAACAACCCTGACTATATGGAAACAGCTGTGAAGAACCCTGTGGCCGTGTGCAACAGAATTCCTAAGTCTGTAAGGACCTGCATGACTGACAGTAGTGAAAACTGAGAGAAAGTTACTGACACAGTGAAGGAAGCCCTGAACACTGATAGCAATGGAGGACCTTCATCGTTGCCCTAAACACCAGCAGGGTAAGAGGCAGAGATAGGAAGATGGTCATTATCTTTTTCAGTAATGACAAATACCAGAGGGTATGTACGTAAGGCAAGAAGAGGAAAGATTAAAGGAGATGTGAAGGGCATTTTTTTTACATTGGGAAAGCTAGGTGCCTGGAATGGGCTGCCAGATACGATGGTGGGTTATGAGGGCGTATGAATGTGCAGAGAATGAGGAACATGAACCGTTTACAGACAGAGGAGGTTTAGTTTGATTTGGCATAGTGTTCAAGGTGGAGATGATGGACTGATGGACCTTTTCCTGTGCTGTACACTTCTCTGTTCACTTTTGGATATTAGATCGATCGAGGGATGTAGAGCGGAGGTAGGAGATCAGTCCTGAGGACCATGTCACCTTACTTGCCTCTGTTACTTTATCTACAATGAGACTGAAGGAGGGCATTTGGGCCTTTTGGACAATGATCCCACCAGTCTCACTCCCCCATCGTTTTCCTGTGCCCCTCTTTCTCTCTCTCCTTGCGTATCTGTGTGTGTCTCTCCCTTTCCCCTTCTCTCCTACCTCACCTCTTCTACCCCACCTCTCCTACCCCACCTCTCCTACCCCACCTCTCCTACCTCACCTCTCCTACCCTGCCTCTCCTACCCTCCCCCTCCTAACCCCCACCCCCTCCGCCCTCTCTCTTCGCGCCCTCTCGCTTTGCCCCCCCACTTTCTTCACTCCCCTCCCTCCTCTCTCCCCATCTTCCCATTTTTGCCCTTCTCTCCCCACAGTTCAAGAACATCAACAAGGGTAAGAAGACCAACATCATCGACTCCATGCTCCGGATGCTGGAGCAATATTCCAGCAACCTGGAGGACCTGATCCGCGAGCGGACCGAGGAGCTTGAGATCGAGAAGCAGAAGACCGACAGGCTCCTGACGCAGATGTTGCCAGCGTGAGTCTCTGCCCTCCCCTGGTGTCCTCACTGACCCTCCACAGTGAGCTCTTAGCCCCTTTGGTACCTGAGGTTCCTGATGGGCCTCTGAGCCAGCAGGCAAAGCCCTCTGACCCTCTCATAGTGTTGGCGGCACGCTTCAGGGCTGACCCCTCTGGTGGTTTGGTGAAAAGCTTCTCGCTGTACGTCGGAACATGTGACAATGATCAATATCAGATCGATTCAGATTTGGTTATTGGTCACATGCTTTGAAACATTCGGTGAAATGCATTGTTGGCGTTAACATTCTGGTGCCAACACAACAAGCTTGTGATGTTCAGCAGAACAACACAAGCAACAATAATATTGAAATCCTGATGGGTCTCTGAGCCAGCGGGCCCTCTCCTGGTGTTGGCACCTCACTTCGTGGCTGGCACCTCTGTCCACAATGTTCATCAGATCGTCCCATGCCAAGCTTTCACTGGACCTTAGCACAATGGACAGTAATGAGCCAATAAATTAATTTTCTCTTCTTAAAGGAATCTGAAGCCAGGATCAGAACAAGGGTGACCTGTATAAGATTGAAGAGCATAGATAGGACAGATGGTCAGTATCTTTTTCCCCCAGGGTAGGGACACCATTGGGTTGTAGAGTGGAGATGTGTCTCTACTAAGGGAGGTGTAAGGCACTCCTTCCCTCCACTAGCCTGCAGGTCACCCTTGGGCAAGGTGTAGCACCTGCTTAGATTCCCCCACCCACTGATCAGGGTCACATGAAGCCCTGGGAGCAGGTGGTGGATGGTCGTACGAGCAGCCAGTGCAGATCACAAGTCCTGGTTATGTGACCACTGACAGCAGGCAGACAATCTCTTAAGTGTATTGATAATGGCTGGGGTCACCCGTCTTGTAAAGACACTGCCCAGAAGGCAGCAATGGCAAATCAATCACTTCTTGGAAAGGTTTGCCAAGAACAATCATGGTCAGGGAGAGACTGTGATGGCCTGCATCATTCCCCAGGGTAAGGGTACCATAAGCACTAATCTCTGCTGTCAGAGATTCTTATGAACTGTTTGCCCTGAGGGGCTTTGGGGGTTGACTCAATGAGTCTTTGGAAGATGATATGGGGAAATTTGTACAGTGGAAAACCCACAGGAAGATAGAGCCAACATGAGATCTGCCATGATCCATTTGAATGGGGAGGCAAAATGGCTGTTTCCTGTTCCTTGGTTAGATCTTGCAAAGTCAAACTTCATTTACCCAGTTCCATCCGACCCATCGCCCCTCCTTTGCTTTGGTCTCAGTTACACCAAACAGCCAGTGGACATGTCAGCCTCTAGCCACCCTCATCCACATTCTTTTGAGCTGGGACCGAGATTAGCTTTATTTGTCACATTTACATTGAAACATCAAAACACGTGGTGAAATGCACTGTTTTGTGCCAATGACACAGTCCCCGCAAGTGTTGTCATGATTCCATCACCAACAAAGTATGCCTACAGCTTACTAACCCTAACCCATACGTCTTCGGAATATGGGAGGGAACCGGAGCACCCAGGGGAAATCCTAACCATCATGAGGAGAACGTACACGCTCCTTATAGGTGGGATTTGAACCCCAATCATTGTCACTGTAGAGCATTACTCCAACCGCTATTCTACTGTGGTGCCTATACACTACCTCGCCGTCCATACCATGATGGGACTGTTGTGCACCAATGCTGATGGCTGGTTCTTCTCTCTCCCACCCCCACCCCCCAGCTCTGTGGCCCAGGCACTGAAGACAGGAGACCCTGTGGAGCCAGAACACTTTGAACAGGTCACTATCTACTTCAGCGACATCGTTGGCTTCACCACCATCTCTGCCATGAGTGATCCCATTGAGGTCGTAGACCTGCTGAACGATCTGTACACTCTGTTCGATGCCATCATTGGCTCTCATGATGTCTACAAGGTAACCACTTCTCAACAGGGAAGGGTCCGCAGAGACTTGGATTTGGGTGGGATAATATTTTGTTCCCTTAGCTGATGGAGTCGTGTAAGGCTGAGGAACAATAACTCAGTTTCTCACTGCAAAAGTACAGCCTGAACACAAAACATTACAGTACAGGAAAAGACCTTTCAGCACACACACTCTGTGCCAGTCACTAAACCTCACATGTTCTCTATCCTTTCATTCCCAGCTTGCTCATTAGCTGTCTAAATGCTTCTCAACAGAGAGTTACCAGAATGCTGCCTGGGTTAAAGAATGAGTCTTATCAGGAAAGATTGAGCAAACTAGGGCAAAGGAGGATGAGCAGCTAAAAGACAATTCCGGGAGAGGTTGGAGACAACATTGGATGCTTATCAACTCTGGCAGGGTCTGCAGGATATTACTCCCTACAAAGCAAAACCCAACATCATGAATGGCAGTGATTTTTCACTACCACACAAGCTCAATGCCTTTTATACTCGCTTTGAAAGGGAGAATAAAACCACAGCTATGTGGATCCCTGCAGCATTCGATGACCCTGTGATGTCTATCTTGGGGGCCAACATCAGACTGTCTTTTAAGAGGATGAACCCTCACAAGGCAGCAGGGCCTGATGGAGTACCTGTGCCAGCCAGCTGGTGGGGGTATTCAAAAATATTTTCAACCTCTTGTTGCTACAGTCGGATGTTCCCATCTGCTTCAAAGAACAACAGTTATACCAGTACCCAAGAGGAGCAGAGTGAGCTGCCTTAACGACTGTCATCCAGTAACACTCACATCAACAGTGATGAAATGCTTTGAGAGGTTGGTCATGGGTAGAATCTACACCTGTCTCAGTAAGGGCCTGGACCCACCGCAATTCGTCTATTGCCACAGTGTCTACGGCAGACATGATCTCAATGGCTCTCCACACAACCTTGGATCACCTGGTCATTACAAATACCCATGTCAGGATACAGTTTATTGACAACACTCAGCATTTAACACCATCACTCCTACAGTCCTGATCGAAAAGCTCCAGAACATGGGACTCTGTTACCTCCCTCTGCAACTGAATCCTCAACTTCCTAACCCGAGGACAACAATCTGTGTGAATTGGAAATAACATCTCCACCTCACTGACAATTAACTACAGGGATGTGTGCTTGGCCACTGCTCTACTCTCTACACCCATGACTGTGTGGCTAGGCATAGCTCAAACAGCACCTATAAACTCGCTGATGATACAACCATTGTTGGCAGAATTTCAGTTGGAGACGAAGGACATACAGGAACGTGAACTACCAGTTAGTTGAGTGTTGTCATAGCAACAACCTTGCTTGCAACTGTGGTGAACTACATATACCTGTCTGGACATGCCCCCCCCCCGCTGACTGCTCCTGTGGCTCCTCCCACAGACCCCGGTATAAAGGCGATTGGAGGCACAGCCCCTTCCTCAGTCTCCAGGATGTTGTGTGGTGGTCACTTGCTGCTTGTTCTTTCTTCCAGCCAATAGAAAGCCTATATCTCGCCTCACGTCTTCGAGAGTTATTGATGGTGCATCAGCAACACCACAGAGTTGAGTGTGGACATCAGGAAGGGTAAGACAAGGGAACACAAACCAATCCTCATAGAGGGATCAGAAGTGGAGAGAGTGAGCAGTTTCAAGTTCCTGTGTGTACCTGAGTACCTAACCCAGATGCAGCTATAAACAAGGCAAGACAGTGACCATATTTCATTAGGACTTTGAGGAGATTTGGTTTGTCACCTAAAACACTCAAACTTATACAGATGTACTGTGGTGAGCATTCTGACTGGCTGCATCACTGTCAGGTGGGGGGTGGGGCTACTGCACAAGATTGAAGTAAGTTGCAAAAAATTGTAAAATTAGTCAGCTCCATCATGGGTACCAGCCTCTGTAGTATACAAGACATCTTCAATGAACAGTGCCTTAGGAAGATGGTGTCCATCATTAAGGATCCTTGCCTTCCAGGACATCCCTTTTCTTCATTGTTACCATCAGGAAGGAGGTACAGAAGCCTGAAGGCACACGCTCAGTGATTCAGGGACAGCTTCTTTCCCTCTGCCATCCGATTTCTGAATGGTCATTGAACCCATGATCACTACCTCACTACTTTTTTATTTCTATTTTTGCACTACTTATTTTAACTATTTAATCAATATATATTTAATGTAACTCAGTTTTTTTCCTCTATATTTATGTCATGTATTGATAAATACTGCTGCCGTAAAGTTAACAAATTTCACAACATATACTGGCGATATTAAACCTGATTCTGGTTGGTTAACGGTGTACAAGTGGAGAGCCAGAGACTTTTTCCCAGGGTGAAAATGGCTAATGTGAAGGGTGGGGCATAATTTTATGGTGATTGGAGGGAAGTATAAGGGTGATATCAGAGGTATTTTTTATGCAGAGTGGAGGGTGTGTGGAATGTGCTGTTGGGAGTGGTGGTAGAGGCAGATACATTAGGGAGATTTAAGTAACTCTTAGATAGGTGAACATATCAGAATAGAAATAAAACACTAATTAATTCTTGTGGAACATCCCATACTAACGGTGTAGGACTTCTTATGGATGAAAACATGGCAAAAAGTGTTTTAGGACATTGGGCAATATCAGAAAGAGTGCTCCTTGTTAGATTCAGAGGACAATCACTTGATTTTGCAATTATACATGTATATGCACCAACAACAGATGGAACAAATGAGGATATAGATAAATTCTATGAAGAGCTTGAACAGGCAAAGAATGGATGCAAATCTCAGGATATTGTTATTGTCATGGGAGATCTAAATGCTGAAGTAGAACAAGGTGCTGATGGAAATACCATAGGAAAATTTGGACTGGGGAAAGAAATGAAAGAGGTGAGAAATGGATAGAATGGGGCAAGATGAATAATCAGGTCATTATGAATACCTACTTTAAAAACCATCCAAGACGCTTGTGGACCTGGAAAAGTCCAGGTGATAACACCAGAAATCAAATTGACTTTATTACTGTAAACCAAAGATTTAGAAACTCAATGACTCAATGCAAAACTTATCCAGGTACAGAGTGTAATAGTGACCATAACCCAGTTATATGTCATGTAAAAGTAAAACTTAAACTAAAGAAGCAAAAACCTGAACAATCCCTTGACTACTCACAACTAATTAAAGAAGAAAACTTAAGACAAAAATTTACAATTGAAGTGAGGAATAGATTTCAAAGTCTAGAAATAGAATCTGTTGAAGATGATAGCAATCATGTAGAAATGAGGTTTAACTCTCTGAAGGATGCCTTGGTAGAATCAGCAAAGACAGTGATTCCTCAAAAAGAAAAAAAAGCACAAAGAATAAATGGATGACAGATGAAATCTAAAATCTAATGGAAGAAAGGAGATGGAAGAAAGCAAATCCTAAAGAATATAAGTCCTTAGATAAAAAAGTTAAAAGCTTATGTCAAAAAGCCAAAGAAGAATGGTTAAACCAGGAATGTGAGCAACTAGAAAGAATCCCTATTACTGATCCAAAAAGGTTACATCAACAAATCCAGAATATCACTGGTAAAACGCTCCTCTGTTCCTCTGGCGGATGTTTGAAAGCAAAGGATGGTACCATTATCATGGAAAAAAATAAGATTATAAACAGGTGGACTGAGTATATTCAGAATTGTTTGAAGACAATCGAGGCAAAAACCCAGGAATTAAGAAGAACATTGAAGGTCCAAGTATTTTAAAATCTGAAGTTTGTAATGCAGTAAATAAGATGAAGAAAGGAAAGGCAGCAGGTCCTGATGAATTAGTAATAGAACAAATTATCGCCCTTGAAGATTATGGAATTGAAAAAGTTACTGATTTAATCAATGACATTTATGAGACTGGAATAATACCAGAAGAGATGAAAAAAATCAGTATTTATTACTCTTCCTGAGAAACCTGGAGCAATAGAATGTGAATTACATAGGACCATAAGCTTAATGAGTCATATCACCAAGATACTTCTAAGAATTTTGATGACAAGAGCTAAAGGTAAGATACAAGCTGAAATAGGTAAAGAACAATGTGGTTTTGTGAAAGACAAAGGTACAAGAAACACAATATTGATAAGGATACTATCAGAACAAGTTATTCAATTGCAAAAAAATTTGTTTGTTTGTTTTATCGACTACACAAAAGCATTTGATGAAGGGAAGCACAATAAGTTATTTGAAATATTACGGGAAATTCAAGATCAAGATTCGAAAGACCTCCGCCTAATCAGAAATCTGTACTGAGAATAAGCTGCCGCTGTAAGAATAGATGCAGAAGTGAATCAGTTTACAAAAATCAAGAGAGGCATTAGATAAGGGTGTGTTTTCTCCCCTGATTTGTTTAATGTATACAGTGAAACAATACTACAAAAAATAAGAGACATTTGGGAATCAAAGTTGGCGGTGAAAACATCAATCATTTCAGATATGCGGATGACACTGTGTTAATTGCAAGTACGGAGGAAGAACTACAAAACTTAATTGATATAGTTGTTGAAGAAAGATATTGATATCGTTGTTGAACCCATTTTTGCACTATCAGTTGCAAAGAGACAGAATGTATGGTGATATCCAAAAAGAAGGAGAATCCTATCTGCAGGCTGAGAATAAATGGGAAAGACATAAAACAAGTACAAAACGTTTGCTACTTAGGAAGCTGGGTGATATCAGATGGCAGGTGCGACATGGACATCAAAAGAAGAAATAGGGATGGCAAAAGACACCTTTATGAGAATGAAGAGTGTACTGACCAACACTAAACTAGGCATGACAACCTTCCCCAGAGTACTGAAATGTTATGTTTGTCCAGTTATGCTATATGGCTCAGAATATTGGACAATATCTAGTAACATGAGGAAATGAACTGAAGCAGTAGAGATGTGGTTTTTGAGGAGGATGCAAAGAATATCATGGACGAAACAAATATCTAATGAGGATGTCATGAATAGAGCAAGCACAAAAGAGAAATAATGTATAAGATCACGAAAAGGCAACGTGACTTCATTGGACATGTGATTAGGAAAGAGGAGTTAGAATGCACGGTAATTATGGGAAAGATTGAAGGGAAGAAAGCAAGAGGAAGGCAAAGACAAATGATGATGGAGACAGCAGCCAGAGAACTGGAAATGAATACCAATGAATTGATCCATTTGACCCAAAACAGGAGTGTGTGGGCCATGGCAGTCAGAGCTCAAACTGGGCATGGCACCTGATGATGAGACAGGTGTAAAGATGATAGATGGGCTATGTAGGAGGGAAGGGTTAGATTAAAAGGTTGGCACAAGATTGTGGGTTAAAAGGTCTGCTCTGTTGTTGTACTCTTCTACTGAGGCCATTGGTTGGGATCAACCATGAATGTTGTGTCCCAGCTGTCTACATGATACACAAGCTAGGGCAGTACAATATGGAGAGCAAACTGTTGCCCATGTAGGAGGCTCATCTGATGAATCCAAAGGAGCAGCAGAGGCCGATACAGTTTGCACTAGCAGCGCCGTAGAAGTTACCAGACAGCGTTAAGCTCAATGTAGGACTGCCTCAGGGACTCCAGCTGTGGATTTTTCCCTCGGGGTTTACTCCCAAAGCCTTCCCAACATATAGCTACAAGGCAGCAGAGGTTTAAGATCAGAGTTTCCCTTCTAGATGAGCTGCCAACCATGGCAGAGAAGCCCCATCTGCCCGAAGCGGCTGGTTTTAAGGTGCCAGTAAATCATGCTTTTGCCCTTTCTCTTGTCAGTAGAAACGGTTCCACTGGGCTTAGTAGCCAAGTCATGTGCGAAGGCAGGAGCTGGACTTGTTTGTCAGAGACTATTTGAGGTGCACGCCATTGGGAGCATTTAATAGTTAGAGGGAGCTTATCCCCACTACAACCCCCGGCTTTGACAGCCTTAAGGAACCTGTACTGTTCCACGTTCTGTGTTAAACATTGCTATTGTATCGGCTTTCGCCTGGGTATTGATAGTAGATGATCAGCCATGATCACAGAATGGCGGTGCAGGTTTGAAGGGCCGAATGGTTTACTTCTGCACCTATTGTCTATTGTCTATTGTAAACTGTGCACGTCTTCAATAAATTTTTGGTTTTAGCTAAAGAAAGCCCATCTGGAAACCCAGTGTTTGTATCATTTGCCAACAATAACTCCATGCTGCAACACCTTGTTGAGAGGAGGGGAAGGAGTACAAGCTGGCAGGTGAGACCAAATAATGGGAGGGGGGTAGAAGTGAGAAGCTGGGATGCAATAGGTGGAAAAAGTAAAGGCCTGAAGAATCTGATGGAAGAGGAGAGTGGACCATGGAAAAAAGAGGAGTGAGAGGGAAGGAGAATGATGAATGGAAAAGAGAGAAGGATGAGGGAGAAATTACTGTAAGACTAATCTTTAAACATGGGTGGTGGAGTGCCGATGTGTCTTTACCAAAGGAGGTGTAAGGCACTCCTTCCCTCTGCTAGCCTGCAGGTCACCCTTAGGCAAGGTGTAGCATCTGCTTAGACCCCCGATCATGGTCACATAAAGCCACGGAAGCAAGTGGTGGATATGGTCATATGAGCAGCCGGTCCATATCACAAGTCCTGGTTATGTGACCACTGACACCAGGCAGAGAATCTGTGAAGAGTATTGATAATGGCTGGGGTCACCTGTTTTGGAAAGACACTGCCCAGAAGAAGGCAATGGCAGACCACTTCTGTAGAAAGATTTGACAAGAACAATGGTGGTTATGGGACCATGATCTCCCACGTCATATGACATGGTACATAATGATGATGATGAATCTTCAAATGGAGGGGGGTGGTTGGACACAGGTTGAGGAAGGAAATGTTTCTGAAGGAAATGTTCTGTCAGAGGACAGACTTGGGTTTAGTCCATCTGCTTCTATTATTTACCCTTCATGGAGATTTTGATGTGCTTGATAGCTGAGATTTCAAACTACACTCATTAAAACTGAATGCAAACACATTGCAAACCTTGACCTGCGAGCACGTAGAGATTTGCTCAGAGTGGGTGCTTCAGAGAACAGAGGACACAGATTCAAAGTTCTGAGTAAGAGTGAGAGTTGTGAGAGTGGAGTTAATGGAGTTTGTCTGGCTTTCCAAAGAGGAATGGAGAGGGTGGGTTATGGGTCAGGAGGGTCCTAGGGTTTCTTAGATAGGCAGAAACTTGGGGTGAATGGTCTTTTGCCCACAACCGTGCTGTCTATATGGCAGAGAAAGCCGCAACACAGTGGGTAGAACTGTTGCCCCCAGCTCCGAGACCAGGGTTCAATCCCAATCTCTGCCTCTGTGTGTATGTGTAGTTTCCACCTTCTCCCTGTGACCGAGTGGGATTCCCTGGATGCTCCAGTTCTCTCTTTCTCACCCCCTCCCAAATCCCAATGAAGTGTAGGGTTGATTGTAAATTGTCACCCCTCGTGTGGGTGGGGTGGGGGGAGAGTTCAGGGGAAAATAAAATGGGATTAGTGTAAATGGGTAGATGATGGTCAGCATAGATTAAGTGGGCCAAATGGCCTGTTTCCCTGCTGTGCTTAGCCACTGGATTTATCTAGTCTTTGCTTTGTAGGAGTCTATAGTCCTCCAGGAACTTCAACACAACAAGAGGACTCAAAGCGGGGAATGCCAAGAGGAGATTGGAGATTTTGTGGGGCTGCCGGTATGGTTGAAATGGGCAGAGTGGCCTCCAGCAGTGTGATATCTCTATCTCTCTCTCTCTCTCTCTGATTCCGTCCCCCCCCGACCCCAACTCTGCAGGTGGAGACAATAGGAGATGCCTACATGGTGGCATCTGGCCTGCCCACGCGTAACGAGAACAGGCATGCAGCTGAGATCTCCAACATGTCCCTGGACATCCTCAGCAGCATCGGCACATTCAAGATGAGGCACATGCCAGACGTCCCCGTGCGGATCCGGATCGGACTGCACTCAGGTACCTCCTTCCTCCCTCCTAAACCAACTCCTTGGTCCCTGGCTGCCCCATCTTCCCAACCACCACTCTGATGTTGATAGAACCCTCCTCCCTCTCGCCTACATACATTCTTCAAGATTCAACATTGCTTAACATCATTTGCTGTACACAAGTGTGAAAGAGAATGAAAGAATGGTTACTCCGACTCCGATGCAGCAGAACAAAGGATAAAGAACACAGTATTAATAATAAAAAACACAATAAATATAAATACACATAAACTGATTGTAAGTCCATAAAGTGATGCTAGGATCAGGAGAGTCTGTGTACGTAAGGTGACTGACAGGAAATGATAAAGTAGTGGTGGTGGGGGGGTGTGGAGAGTGGGTTAGTGGGTGGAGGTGTTGATCAGCCTCACTGCTTGAGGAAAGTGACTGGTTTTGAGTCTGGTAGTCCTGGCGTGGATGCTATGTAGCCTCCACCCTGATGAAAATGGGACAAACAGTCCATGAGCAGGGTGGGTAGGATCCTCACAATGTTACTGGACCCCTTCTAGCACCTTTCTGTGTCTGTGTCCTTGAGGGCAGCAGGTAAGCTGGTGCCGATGTCGTGTTGGGCAGTTTTGACTACTTGTTGTGGGGTCTTCCTGCCCACCACAGTGCAGTTTCCATACCAGCTTGTTAGGATGCTTTCTACTTGATGCACCATCAATAATTCTCTGAGACGTGAGGTGAGATATCAGCTTTTATTGACTGGAAGAAAGAACAAGCAGCAATTGACCACCATGCTACATCCTGGAGACTGAGGACAGGGCTCAGGCCCCAATCGCCTTTATACCGGGGTCTGTGGGAGGAGCCACAGGAGCAGTCAGCGGGGGGGGGGGGGGGGGAGCGTGTCCAGACAGGTATATGTAGTTCACCATAGCTATAAAATGAAATGAGTGTCGATGAGCCAAATCCAGCTCTCTTCAGCGTCCTCAGAAAGTAGAGGTGTTGCTGACTTCTCCTGACCGTGTAGGATGTGCACTCCCGGGAGTTTGAAACTGCTTGCAGTTTCCATGCTGTGCTGTCGCTGTAAAGAGGTGTGAGTTCTCCTGGAGTCGATAACCATCTCCTTTGTCTCGTTGACATTGAGGAAGAGGTTATTTACCTGGCACCAGGCCTCAAGCTCTTCCACCTCCCCAGCACTGTCGTGTAGTCGGTGAACTTGACAACATAATTCCTTGGGCGTGAGCAGACTGTACAGCAATGGGGCATCTGGTCTTGTGCATTTGGGATGCCGGCTGGACCATCTCAAGATCAGAGTTGAAGGAATTCTGGGATTTATGTCTGAGGGGTGACCTGAATGGGGTTGATAAAGTTACGAGAGGCATGTATGAGTCAAAACAATATGTCTTGTTTAAGGTGAGAGTACGTAGTTTAAAAGGGACCTGAGAGGACAGCTCTGCCATAGGAGGTGGTGGAAGCAGATTCAGCCACTGAGACAGATAGTTAAATAGCAGAGGGATATGGTCCTCTTGTGGGCAAAAGGGGGTTGGGTGTAGATGGTCATGGATGCGATGGGCCAGAGAGCCTGTTTCTGTACGAGTCTCTAAATGGACAAACAAGCTGGATGAACTCAGCAGGTCGGGCAGCATCCTTTGACTGATCATTTCAATGGATGCTGCCCTACCTGCTGAGTTCATCCAGCTTGTTTGTACGTGTTGATTTGACCACGGCATCTGCAGTGTACTTTGTGTCTCTAAATGTGACTGGATGGGTGGGGAGTGGGCCTGAGGGGACTGCTGAGTGGGGAGCAGTACAGCTTTGATGGGGCGAAATGCCACTGGTAAGCCACAGAACACTGCCCTGAATGGTCATTTCTCGCTGCAGGTCCCTGCGTGGCTGGAGTGGTGGGTCTGACCATGCCTCGTTACTGCCTGTTCGGAGACACCGTCAACACCGCGTCCCGCATGGAGTCCACTGGACTGCGTAAGTCACTGCTCTCCCACATCTGTGCTCCTCATGGAAGTCCCTGACCACTGGGAGATTGAGAGTTTGAAATCTCTTCCTCCCCACCGCCCCCCCCCCATGTTGCTTGTTGAAACAAAGGACGTCTCAAACCAGTGGTGATAAACACGAGGAATTCTGCACCAGACCACTTCGCCAAGCACCCATGCTCTGTCTGCTTCAAAATCTCCCAGTGGCCACCCATCTATTTCTACTTCCCATTCCGATTCTCATTCCTCTACTGCCAAGAAGAGGCCAAACTCGAGTTGGAGGAGAAACTTCGCATTTCCATCCGGGAAGCCTCAACCTGATGACATGAACATCGATTTCAACTTACCTCCCCCCCTTCTCTCTTCTTCCTTTCCCCATTCTGGCTCCCCTCTCACCTACCCATCACCTCCCTCTGGTTCCCCTCCTCCTTCCCTTCCTCCATGGTCAATTCGCCTCTCCTATCAGATTCCTCCTTCGGCCTTTACCTCTTCTACCCATCACCTCCCAGCTTCTCACTTTATCAAACCCTCGCCCACCCACCTACCTTCCCCCTCACATGGTCTTATCCATCGCCAGTTTTCCCTCCCCTCCCCACTTTTTTATACTAGCTTCTGGCTCCTTCCTTTCCAGTCCTGTTGAAGTGCTCTGGTCTGAAATGCCGACTGTTTATTCCCTTCCATAGATGAAACATAGAAACATAGAAAACCTACAGCACAATACAGGCCCTTCGGCCCACAAAGTTGTGCCAAACATGCCCCTACCTTAGAAATTACTAGCCCTCTATTTTACTAAGCTCCATGTACTTATCTAAAAGTTTCTTAAAAGACCCTATCGTATCCGCCTCCATCACCTTTGCTGGCAGCCCATTCCACTCACTCACCACTCTCTGAGTAAAGAACTTACCCCTGACATCTCCTCTGTACCTACTCCCCAGCACCTTAAACCTGTGTCCTCTTGGGGCAACCATTTCGGCCCTGGAAAAAAGCCTCTGACTATCCACACGATCAATGCCTCTCATCATCTTATACACCTCTTTCAGATCACCTCTCATCCTTTGTCAGATGGGGTCAGTTGTGCTGTGAGGATTACATTCCTTGACTTCTCTAGTGCCTTTAACACCATCCAGCCCAAGATCTTAAGGCACAAACTAACGGAGATGGGAGTAGACTCTCACATGGTGGATTGGATAGTGGACTACTTGACAGATAGACCTCAGTATGTGCAGTTGGGAGACTGTAGGTCTGACACGGTGGTCAGCAGCACAGGAGCGCCGCAGGGAACCGTACTGTCTCCGGTCCTGTTCACCCTGTACACATCAAACTTCCAATATAACTCGGAGTCCTGCCATGTGCAGAAGTTCGCTGATGACACGGCCATAGTGGGGTGTGTCAGGAATGGACAGGAGGAGGAGTATAGGAAACTGATACAGGACTTTGTGATATGGTGCAACTCAAACTACCTGCGTCTCAATATCACCAAGACCAAGGAGATGGTGGTGGACTTTAGGAGATCTAGGCCTCATATGGAGCCAGTGATCATTAATGGAGAATGTGTGGAGCAGGTTAAGACCTACAAGTATCTGGGAGTACAGTTAGACGAGAAGCTAGACTGGACTGCCAACACAGATGCCTTGTGCAGGAAGGCACAGAGTCGACTGTACTTCCTTAGAAGGTTGGCGTCATTCAATGTCTGTAGTGAGATGCTGAAGATGTTCTATAGGTCAGTTGTGGAGAGCGCCCTCTTCTTAGTGGTGGCATGTTGGGGATGAAGCATTAAGAAGAGGGACGCCTCACGTCTTAATAAGCTGGTAAGGAAGGCGGGCTCTGTCGTGGGCAAAGTACTGGAGAGTTTAACATCGGTAGCTGAGCGAAGGGCGCTGAGTAGGCTACGGTCAATTATGGATAACTCTGAACATCCTCTACATAGCACCATCCAGAGACAGAGAAGCAGTTTCAGCGACAGGTTACTATCGATGCAATGCTCCTCAGACAGGATGAAAAGGTCAATACTCCCCAATGCCATTAGGCTTTACAATTCTACCGCCAGGACTTAAGAACTTTTTAAAAAGCTATTATTAATGCTTTTTGAGATAGTGATTTAGATGCATATCATATTTTTTACTGAGTTAAGTATTGTATATAATTAGCTTTGCTACAACAAGTGTATGGGACATTGGAAAAAAGTTGAATTTCCCCATGGGGATGAATAAAGTATCTATCTATCTATCTATCTATCTATCTATCTATCTATCTTGTCGCTCCAAGGAGAAAAGGCCGAGTTCACTCAACCTGTTTTCATAAGACATGCTCCGCAATCCAGACAACATCCTTGAAAAACTCCTCTGCACCCTTTCTATGGCTTCCACATCCTTCCTGTAGTGAGGCAACCAGAACTGAGCACAGTACTCCAAGTGGGATCTGACCAGGGCCCTATATAGCTATAACATTACCGCTCAGCTCCTAAATTCAATTCCACAATTGATGAAGGCCAATACACCGTACGCCTTCTTAACCACAGAGTCAACTTGCACAGCTGCTTTGAGCATTCTATGGACTCGGACCCCAAGACCCCAATATGCTGTCTGACCTGCTGACTTCCCCTAGCATTTTGTGTGCATTGCTCAAAATTCAGTGATAGCTTATACAACCCATTCACGATTTCACCAGTCACCACAGATTAAACCCTGGTAATGGCAGGGGTCTGTAGTTGACATTGACATTATAAGGCATTGGTTAGACTACATTAGGAGTACTGTGAGCAGGTTTGAGCCTCTAAGAAAGGATATGCTGGCTTTGGAGTGGCTCCAGAGGTTCACGAAAATGATCCTGGGAGTGAAAGGGTTAGCATATGAGTGATTGATGGCCCTGGGCCCGTGCTTATTAGTTTAGAAGAATGAGGGGTATCTCAAAATCTATCAAATATTGAAAGGCCTAGTGAGAGTGGACGTGGAGAATGGGGGAGTCTAGGACCAGAGGGCTCAGACTCAGAACACAAGGATGACCCTTTAATACAGAGAAAGAGAGGAATTTCTTTAGCCCGAGTGTGGTGAATCTGTGGAATTCATTGCCGCAGGCGGCTCTGGAGGGCAGACCATTGGGTATACTTAAAGCGAAGGTTGATGAGTTTTTGATTAGTCAGTGCATCAAAGACTACAGAGAGAAGGCGGAAGAACGGGGTTGAACGAGATAGTAAATTGGCTGTGATCTACGGCTGGAGCAGACTCGATGGCCTAATGGCCCAATTTTGCTCCTGCGCCTCACGATCTTGTGCGTGTGGAAGAGACTAACAGAGAGAGCAAAAGGCCCAGGGAGAGCAGCCACCAGCTGGTCCCACTGAGTGGAAAAATGAGTCTGGTGTGTCTCCGGGGGAGTTTGTGGAGGGATAAGTATAGTTCACAAGTTTCCAGGGGAAGAGATCCTCTGCACTTCATTGAGATGCACTGTGGGAGGCGCAGTGGGACAGTTGGGTCTCAAGAGGGACCTGTATCTGGGAGCTCGTGCTAGAAAAATACAAACCATTCTGATACCTCGATTGGATCTCAAACTCCCAGGAATCTGTTGTCCTATATATAAACACCCTGAACCCCTGGATTGGATCCCATTCTGTTTCTCACTCTCAGGGATCTGTTATTATTTATATAAACCTCCCGAACCCCTGGATTAGATCTCAGCAGGCAACTCACTCCTGGGGATCTGTTAATCTATATATAAACACCCTGAGTCTCTAGATTAGATCTCGGCCTGTAACCCACTCCCAGGGGTCTGTTATTCCCAAACGTTTGGACAGGATTCCACCCTGTACATACTCTCAGGTGTCTGTTATTACACGACTATGTCTACTTTATGAAGTTTTTTCCATTTGCAGCCTACAGAATCCACTTAAGTCAGAATACAGTCAGAATTCTGAGAAGTTTGAACCTTGGCTACAAAATAGATCTGAGGGGGAAAACGGAGTTAAAGGTACGTATTCTGACACAATCCAGCAGGATCACTCACACTTACTCTGACAGACATTCCCAAACCCCCCACCTCAAAGGACAAGGGTAGGGGGCAGGGGAACACCGCCACCAGCAGTTCCCTACCAGGCAGACTCCCTTTGCCAGTAACATGGTGTAAGTGAAGGAAATTGAAATAACTGAGTCTAAACAATAAACAGTTCAATTTTCCAGCAGGATTGTTTGACTGATGGCAGGTGGCCCTGAGGTAAAAGATATAGAATGGGTAGAGGGGCCGAGTAGCCTTCTATTTAGAGCGATATAGGCCCTTTGGCCCGACTCATCCATTCCTTCCTGAGCTAGTCACATTTGTCCGTATTCCTCCAAACCTTTCCTCTCTGTGTACCTGCCTGTGATCTGGGCACCTGAACAAGCCTGTACCAACCTCCAGTCAGGCACTCTAAGCAGGTTCCAGAGAGAAGTAACATAAGCAGTGAGTGTGACTCTCACTGTCCAGGCCTAGCTCTGGGCTCGGTACTGCCAGCTGAGCAGCAGAAGGTACAGAAGCCTGAAGACCCACATCTCGGAGTTCTTCAACACCACCATCAGGTTCCTGAACTGACCTGAAAAACCTTAACACTGCCTCAGACTAGATTCTCTCTCTCTCTCTCTCAGTTTGCACTGGTGTTGTGCTGTGTATTTTATTGTGTTTGTACTGTACTGTGGAAAGCTAATCCTCACAGCCTTGATGTGTGACGGAATATATCAATAAAATTAAACGATCTGCAGATACTTCCAGGCAATGGTCAGAACTCACTATCTGTGTGTGTTATGTCAAAAGAGAGACAGTGAGACAGACAAGAGAGAGAGAGACAGACAGACAGACAGTCAAAGTGAGAGAGATCCATGATTTCATGTTGGCACGGACACTTGGGCCGAGGGGACTCTTTCTGTGCTGTATGACTCAGTGACTCCAGGATGGATGTAGATGGAGCTGTCAGACAGAGGGTAACGAGGACTCTGTACTTTGTAGCTGGAGTGTCAGAGGGAGGAAGTGAATAAGGGCAGATCACAAAACCTAGTTTGGAGGAGGTGCGGTGAGGCAGGGGAGTTCTGCTGCTGCTATTCATACCCAGTATGACTTTGAACCTGACAGTGGACTAACTGTGTTTCTCTTCCAAGGGAAAAGGGATAGAAGACACCTTCTGGCTCGTAGGACGTGAGGGATTCAACAAGCCACTCCCGACACCTCCCGACCTCCTGCCTGGGTATGGAACCAGACAGCTTCTGGGTGCAGGAATTGCCTGGCGATAAGCCATCACGGGCGAGATGGGCCAAATGTTCTCCTCCTCTTGCCGCGATTCTGCAGCAGAACAGCTCGCAGCTGTTTTCATGTGTATGGGGCGAATACAGACACAGGAATGTAGGAGACACCAGTAGACCCTGGGACAGTTCCCAATATCCTGGTTTGGGGTGAAGTACACCCCCACACCCATAAGAAATCATACATTTTACCCAGATCATAGATGCCGCCTAATTTTGTAGGATATTACATAGCAAGATCCCACTAACAGGGTACCCATAGACATTTCCAAGTGATTATGTGATCTCCCACACTTCCCCCATTCTACCTGATCCACCACGCTCACCCAGAAGGGTGACCGATTTTGTCTCCATATTCTTTCCAAATAACACGACGCTCCCACAGTGAGGTGCCCCCTCCAATATGAGACACAATGCTCTCTCTCCATTGCCCCACCTGCGGGATTCACTACAATGCTGGCGTTGCTCAGTGTGGCTCCTGTTGTGCTGCCAGACTTCACTCTCCCCAACAGCATGAGAGTGAACCCCTTACACCCCTCTGGTGCGACCCTCACACAGTGTAAACACCCCGCAGAGTGACAGCGGGACAGAGAGACTCCGGTGCGACCCTCACACAGTGTAAACACCCCGCAGAGTGACAGCGGGACAGAGAGAGTCCGGTGCGACCCTCACACAGTGTAAACACCCCGCAGAGTGACAGCGGGACAGAGAGACTCCGGTGTGACCCTAGCATAGTGTAAACGCCCCGCAGAGTGACAGCGGGACAGAGAGACTCTGGTGCGACCCTCACACAGTGTAAACGCCCCGCAGAGTGACAGCGGGACAGAGAGAGTCCGGTGCGACCCTCACACAGTGTAAACACCCCGCAGAGTGACAGCGGGACAGAGAGAGTCCGGTGCGACCCTCACACAGTGTAAACGCCCCGCAGAGTGACAGCGGGACAGAGAGACTCCGGTGCCCCTCACACAGTGTAAACACCCCGCAGAGTGACAGCGGCACAGAGAAAGTCCGGTGCCCCTCACACAGTGTAAACACCCCGCAGAGTGACAGCGGGACAGAGAGAGTCCGGTGCGCCCCTCACACAGTGTAAACACCCCGCAGAGTGACAGCGGGACAGAGAGAGTCCGGTGCCCCTCACACAGTGTAAACACCCCGCAGAGTGACAGCGGGACAGAGAGACTCCGGTGCCCCTCACACAGTGTAAACACCCCGCAGAGTGACAGCGGCACAGAGAGAGTCCGGTGCGCCCCTCACACAGTGTAAACACCCCGCAGAGTGACAGCGGGACAGAGAGAGTCCGGTGCGACCCTCACACAGTGTAAACACCCCGCAGAGTGACAGCGGGACAGAGAGAGTCCGGTGCGCCCCTCACACAGTGTAAACACCCCGCAGAGTGACAGCGGCACAGAGAGACTCCGGTGCCCCTCACACAGTGTAAACACCCCGCAGAGTGACAGCGGCACAGAGAGAGTCCGGTGCCCCTCACACAGTGTAAACACCCCGCAGAGTGACAGCGGGACAGAGAGAGTCCGGTGCCCCTCACACAGTGTAAACACCCCGCAGAGTGACAGCGGGACAGAGAGACTCCGGTGCCCCTCACACAGTGTAAACACCCCGCAGAGTGACAGCGGGACAGAGAGACTCCGGTGCCCCTCACACAGTGTAAACACCCCGCAGAGTGACAGCGGGACAGAGAGACTCCGGTGCCCCTCACACAGTGTAAACACCCCGCAGAGTGACAGCGGGACAGAGAGAGTCCGGTGCGACCCTCACACAGTGTAAACGCCCCGCAGAGTGACAGCGGGACAGAGAGACTCCGGTGCCCCTCACACAGTGTAAACACCCCGCAGAGTGACAGCGGGACAGAGAGAGTCCGGTGCGACCCTCACACAGTGTAAACACCCCGCAGAGTGACAGCGGGACAGAGAGAGTCCGATGCCCCCCTCACACAGTGTAAACACCCCGCAGAGTGACAGCGGGACAGAGAGACTCCGGTGCCCCTCACACAGTGTAAACACCCCGCAGAGTGACAGCGGGACAGAGAGAGTCCGGTGCCCCTCACACAGTGTAAACACCCCGCAGAGTGACAGCGGGACAGAGAGACTCCGGTGCCCCTCACACAGTGTAAACACCCCGCAGAGTGACAGCGGGACAGAGAGAGTCCGATGCCCCTCACACAGTGTAAACACCCCGCAGAGTGACAGCGGGACAGAGAGAGTCCGATGCCCCTCACACAGTGTAAACACCCCGCAGAGTAACAGCGGGACAGAGAGACTCCGGTGCCCCGCACACAGTGTAAACACCCCGCAGAGTGACAGCGGGACAGAGAGAGTCCGGTGCGACCCTCACACAGTGTAAACACCCCGCAGAGTGACAGCGGGACAGAGAGACTCCGGTGCCCCTCACACAGTGTAAACACCCCGCAGAGTGACAGCGGGACAGAGAGAGTCCGATGCCCCTCACACAGTGTAAACACCCCGCAGAGTGACAGCGGGACAGAGAGAGTCCGATGCCCCTCACACAGTGTAAACACCCCGCAGAGTAACAGCGGGACAGAGAGAGTCCGGTGCCCCTCACACAGTGTAAACACCCCGCAGAGTGACAGCGGCACAGAGAGACTCCGGTGCGACCCTCACACAGTGTAAACACCCCGCAGAGTGACAGCGGGACAGAGAGACTCCGGTGCCCCTCACACAGTGTAAACGCCCCGCAGAGTGACAGCGGGACAGAGAGAGTCCGGTGCGACCCTCACACAGTGTAAACACCCCGCAGAGTGACAGCGGGACAGAGAGAGTCCGGTGCGACCCTCACACAGTGTAAACACCCCGCAGCGGGACAGAGAGAGTCCGGTGCGACCCTCACACAGTGTAAACACCCCGCAGCGGGACAGAGACAGTCCGGTGCGACCCTCACACAGTGTAAACACCTCGCAGAGTGACAGCGGGACAGAGAGAGTCCGGTGCGACCCTCACACAGTGTAAACACCCCGCAGAGTGACAGCGGGACAGAGAGACTCCGGTGCCCCTCACACAGTGTAAACACCCCGCAGAGTGACAGCGGCACAGAGAGACTCCGGTGCCCCTCACACAGTGTAAACACCCCGCAGAGTGACAGCTGGACAGAGAGACTCCGGTGTGACCATCGCACAGTGTAAACACCCCGCAGCGGGACAGAGAGAGTCCGGTGCGACCCTCACACAGTGTAAACACCCCGCAGAGTGACAGCGGGACAGAGAGAGTCCGGTGCGACCCTCACACAGTGTAAACGCCCCGCAGAGTGACAGCGGGACAGAGAGAGTCCGGTGCGACCCTCACACAGTGTAAACGCCCCGCAGAGTGACAGCGGGACAGAGAGAGTCCGGTGCGACCCTCACACAGTGTAAACGCCCCGCAGAGTGACAGCGGGACAGAGAGAGTCCGGAGCAACCCTCACACAGTGTAAACATCTCGCAGATTGACAGCGGGACAGAGAGAGTCCGATGCCCCTCACACAGTGTAAACACCCCGCAGAGTGACAGCGGGACAGAGAGAGTCCGATGCCCCCCTCACACAGTGTAAACACCCCGCAGAGTGACAGCGGGACAGAGAGAGTCCGGTGCGACCCTCGCACAGTGTAAACACCCCGCAGAGTGAAAGTTCTACAGTCGGAGACTGAAACTGTTCACCTCCAACCCCCCAACCTTGCCGTCCTCCCCACCCCGCTGTCGGTGTTCGAGTATAACGGGTGTAATTATTCTTCCCCCAGCGCCAGCAACCATGGACTGAACCTGGATGAGGTCCCCCCAGAGAGGAGGCAGAAGCTGCTGAAGGCCAGGAATATGATATAGGCAAGTGTCGCCATTATAACTCGGCAAAGCCTTTATCCAGTGGTGAAGTAGAAATTTTGATGAGCTCCCTTTCACGTCACATTTTTATATAGTGGATTCGGCCCAGTACATCACCGGTAAAGCCCTCCAACCACTGCATGAAACACTGTGGTAGGAAAGCAGCATCCATCATCAGAGATCCCCACCACCCAGGCCATGTTCTCTTGTATATACAAGAGCCTCAGGACTCGCACCACCAGGTTCAGGAACAGTTACTACCCCTCAACCATCAGGCTCTTGAACAAAAGGGGGTAACTACACTCATCTATTGAGATGTTCCCACAACCATTGATCTCACTTTAAAGACTTGTTATCTCACTTTCTCATGTTCTCATTATTTATTGACATTTATTTATATTTGCATTTGCACAGTTTCATGTCTTCGGCACTCTGTTATAGTTGATATAATTGATCCTGTTGTAGTTACTATTCTATAGATTTGCTGAGTACTCCGGCAGGAAAATGAATCTCAGGGTTGTATGTGGTGACATATACTCTGATAATGAATTTTACTTTGAACTTTATGGTTCGACCAGCAGCATAGAGCTGTAAACCCTTTCAGCCTCAACAGTGTTGATGCAGAAATCCCATGACCCATTCTCTGATCTCTGAGATGGAGAATTTTAAATTTCACAGACAGGGAGACTCCTAAGATCATTCTCGAACTCTAAACAGACCTGGACTCTTGAAATGTGGCATTGCCAATTCCTGCACTCTGTTCTTCAGACCTCCTCGTTCTCACGGGGCCATCTCCTCATACTGTGATTCGATCCAGTACAGGAGAAGATGGGCTAAATGGCTCCCGCCAGCGAAGCAGAGGTTTCAGCTTGGAACATAGTCCAGTAGAGTACAGAAACAGGCCCTTAGGCTGACAATGTTGTGTCGAACTACTTAAACACCTACCCAAACTAATCCCTTCAGTTTACACAATCAGCAACATTTAAAAGCCATCTAAACCCGTACATGCCTGGGAGAGGTTTAGATGTCTGTGGGTCGAAGGAGACTGGCTCGCTGGGCAACACAGTTGCCATGACAAGACGAGTTAGAGCAATGGGCCTGTTTCTGTGCGGTAGGATTCCAGGAATGTCCATGTCTTTTCATTCTCTGCTCATCCATTTATCTGTCTGAGACCCATTAAAAGCCTCCATTGTATCTGCCTCCACTACCACCCCCGGCAACGCATTCCAGGCACCACCACTCCTCTGTGTAAAAGGGAACTTATCTCTCACATCTCCTTTAAACTTTACCCCACTCACCTTGAATGCATACCCTCTAATATTAGGCATTTCAACTCTGGGGGAGAAGAGACACTATCTGTCTATCTAAGCCTCTCATAATCCTCTGCTGCTCCTGAGAAAACAACCCAAGTTTGTCCAGCCTTTCCTACCCACTAATCCAGACAGCACCCTGATGAACCTTTTCTCAGAGCCTCACATCCTTCAATAAATGACATCATCAGATGTTGTCTCGCTAGTTTTACGGAACTGTTCAAAAGTCTTTGGCACAGACAGTATATATAGCTGGAGTGCCCGAGACTTTTGCACAGAACTGTAGTAATTTACTGTATTACACTGTACTGCTGCCACAAGAAAAACAGGTTTCATGACATACGTGAGTGATGATAAACCAGATTCTGATCTGGGTCTCTGTTGTGGACTGAGAGTGTGAAGGGGGCAGGGAAAGGGGAATCATGGTTGGGAAAAGGGGAGGGGAGAGGGGAGGGAAGGTGCACAAAATGTGGAAGGAACTCAGCAGGCCAAGTACAGAGGACATGTCAGAGGTAGGTTTTTTACGCAGAGAGTGGTGAGGGCGTGGAATGAGCTGCCAGTAAAGGTGGTGGAGGCGGATACAATAGGGTCTTTTAAGAGTCTTTTGGATAAGTACATGAAGCTTAGAAAAATAGAAAGGCCATAGGTAAGCCTAGTAATTTCTAAGATATGGACATGTTCGGCACAACTTTGTGGGCCGAAGGGCCCGGATTGTGCTGTAGGTTGTCTATGTTTCTATGTATGTTTCTAATTATCTTGGGGTCCATGTCCATGGATCTCTAAAAGTTGCACTACAAGTTGACAGGGTGGTTAAGAAGGTGTATGGTGTGACGGCCTTCGTTAGTCAAGGGATTGAGCTCAGGAGCCATGAGGTAATGTTGCAGCTGTATAAAATCCTAGTTAGATCACACTTGGAATATTGTCCCGAACAAGGGTCTCGGCCCAAAACATCGACTGTCTGTTCATTTCCATGGACCTGCTGAGTTCCTCCAGCATTTTGTGCGTGTTGCTTTGGATTTCCAGCATCTGCAGGTCCTCTGCAAGACCAGAATGGTGATCCATGTGTACAGCCAAATGAGATAGGGGGGATCTTAAATGGATTTTTTATCTTTATTTACCTGGGAGATGGACACAGAATCTATAGAAGTGAGCAGCAGCGAGGTCATGCACCCTATGCACATTACAGAGGAGGAAGTGTTTGCTGTCCTGAGGTAAATTTGGGTGGATGAATCCCCAGAGCCTGACAAGGTGTTTCTTCGGACCCTGTGGGAGGCAAGTGCAGAAATTGCAGGGGCCATAGCAGAGATATTTAAATCATCCTTAATGGCAGGTGAGGTATCAAGTCAAGACAAGTCAATTTTATTGTCATTTTGACCATAACTGCTGGTACAGTACATAGTAAAAATGAGACAACGTTCCTCCAGGACCATGGTGTTACATGACACAATACAAAAACTAGACTGAACTACATAAAAAAACAACACGACTACAGACCTACACAGGACTGCATAAATTGCACAAAACTGTGCAGGCATTACAATAAATAATAAACAGGACAATAGGGCAGTAAGGTGTCAGTCCAGACTCTGGGTATTGAGGAGTCTGATAGCTTGGGGGAAGAACCTGTTACATAATCTGGTCGTGAGAGCCCGAATGCTTCGGTACCTTTTCCCAGACGGCAGGAGGGAGAAGAGTTTGTATGAGGGGTGCGTGGGGTCCTTCATAATGCTGTTTCCTTTGGGGATGCAGCGTGTAGTGTAAATGTCCGTGATGGCAGGAAGAGAGACCTTGATGATCTTCTCAGCTGACCTCACTATCCGCCGCAGGATCTTGCGATCCGAGATGGTACAATTTCTGAACCAGGCAGTGATGCAGTTGCTCAGGACGTTCTCAATGCAACCCCTGTAGAATGTAATGAGGATGGGGGGTGGGAGATGGACTTTCCTCAGCAAAAAGTAGAGACACTGCTGGGCTTTCTTTGCTATGGAGCAGGTGTTGACAGACCAGGTGAGATTCTCTGCCAGGTGAACACCAAGAAATTTGGTTCTCTTGACGATCTCTACTGAGGAGCCGTCAATGTTCAGCGGGGAGTGGTCGCTCCGTGCCCTCCTGAAGTCAACAACCATCTCTTCTGTTTTGTTCACATTAAGAGACAGGTTGTTGGCTCTGCACCAGTCCGTTAGCCGCTGCAGCTCGTCTCTGTAAGCTGTCTCGTCGTTCTTGCTGATGAGACTCACCACGGTCGTGTCATCGGCGAACTTGATGATGTGGTTTGAGCTGTGTGTTGCAGCACAGTCATGGGTCAGCAGAGTGAACAGCAGTGGACTGAGCACGCAGCCCTGGGGAGCTCCCGTGCTCAGTGTGATGATGTTGGAGATGCTGCTCCTGATCCGGACTGACAGAGGTCTCCCAGTCAGGAAGTCTAGGATCCAGTTGCAGAGGGAGGTGTTCAGGCCCAGTAGGCTCAGCTTTCCAATCAGTTTCTGAGGGATGATTGTGTTGAATGCTGAACTGAAGTCTATGAACAGCATTCGAGCGTATGTGTCTTTTTTGTTCAGGTGGGTTAGGGCCAGGTGGAGGGTGGTGGCAATGGCATCGTCTGTTGAGCGGTTGGGACGGTACGCAAACTGCAGGGTCCTCAGCAGCACACACACCTCCGCGGTCATCCATGGCTTCTGGTTAGTGTGTATAGTGATGGTCTTGGGCAGAGTAACATCATCAATGCACTTGCTGATGTAGCTGGTCACTAATGCTATGTACTCCTCTAAGTTGGTAGGGTCGCCATCAGTTGCAGCCTCCCTGAACATGTGCCAGTCAGTGTTCTCAAAGCAGTCTTGAAGAGCAGAGATGGCTCCTGCTGGTCAGGTTTTCACCTGCTTCTGAACTGGTCTGTATGCTGGGATTAGCATAACAGAAATGTGGTCTGAGTAGCCGAGGTGGGGGCGGGGCTCTGCCCGGTACGCGTCGGGGATGTTTGGGTAAACCAGGTCCAATGCGTTCTCCCCCTTGTTGCAAAGGATTGGGGAATAGCTAATGTTGTTCTGCTGTTTAAGAATGGCTGTAAAAGTATACCAGGTGGGGAACCCGACATCAGGACAGGGGAGGTTATTGTAAGATTTTCTAAGGGACCAGATATATGAGTATTTGGATAAATATGGATTGATTAAGAATGGTCATTATGGCTTCATGTGTGGGAGGTCATGTCTAACCAATCTTGCAGAGTTTTTCAAGGAAGTTACTGGGAAAGTTGATGTAGGAAAAGCAGTGGATGTTGCCTACATGGACGTTAGTAAGATATTTGACAAAGTCCCACATGGGAGGTTGATCAAGAAGGTTCAGTCGCTCAGTACTCAAGATGAGATAGTAAATTGGAGTAGATATTGGCTTTGTGGGAGAAGCCAGAGGGTGGTAGTAGATGGTTGCCTCTCTGACTGGAGGCCTGTGGCTAGCGTTGTGCCGCAGGGATTGGTGTTGGGTCCATTGTTGCTTGTCATCTATATCAATGATCTGGATGATAATATGGTAAACTGGGTCACACATTTGTGGATGACAACAAGATTGAGGGTGTAGTGGACAGTGAGGAAGACTATCATGGCTTACAGTGGGATCTGACCAAATTGAAAAATGGGCTGAAAAATGGTAGATGGAATTTAATGCAGACAAGTGCAAGGTGTTGTACTTCAGTGGGACCAACCAGAGTGGATCTTACACAGTGAAAGGTAGGGCACTGAGGAATACGGTAGAACAAAGCGATCTGGGAATATAGGTCAATAATTCATTGAAAGTGGCATCACGGGTAGATAGCATCGTAAAGAAAGCCTTTCACACTCTGGCCTTTGTAAATCCGTGCACATGTCCTGTTAAAGTTGTATAAAACATTGGTGAGGCCTAATTTGGAGTTCTGTGCAGTTTTGGTCACCTACCTATAGGAAAGATGTAAATAAAGTTGAAAGAATACTGAGAAAATTTACAAGGACGTTGCCGGGACTGGAGGACCTGAGTTATTTGAAAAGACTGAATAGGTTAGAACTTTATTCCTCGGACCATAAAAGATTGAGGGGAGATTTGACAGAGGTATATAAAATTATGAGGGGTATAAATGGGGTAAATGCAAGCAGGCTTTTTCCTCTTGGGTAGAGTGGGACTACAATTAGAGGTCATGGGCTTACGGGTGAATGATGAGAAGTTTAAGGGGAACATGAGGGGAAACCTCTTCACTCAGAAGATCATGAGAGGAATGAACTGCATGCAAATTAGATTTCAAAGTTTAAGAGAAGTTTGGATAGGTAAATGGATAGTAGGGATATGGAGGGTTATGGTGCAGTCAATGGGAGTAGGCAGTTTACTTAGTTTTGGGATGGACTAGATGGGCTGAAGGGCTGTTCCTTTGCTGTACTTTCTATGACTATGCAGAATTTCTTGTGTTTGAGTCCTGGAATATTATCTTCAGTTCTGGTCACCTCATAGGAGAGATATAGAAGCTTTAGAGAGGGTGCAGAGGAGATTTACCAGGATGCTGCCTGAATTAGAGGGCATGTCTTATGAGGAAAGGTTGAGCAAACTAGGGTTTTTCTTGTTGGAGTGAAGAAGAATGAGAGGTGACTTGATAGAGATGTATAATGTGATGAGAGGCATAGATCATGTGGATAGCCAGAGACCTTCTCCCAGGACATAAATGGCTGATAAGAGGGGGCATAATGTTAAGGAGATTGGAGGAAAATTTGGGGGGGGGGTGATATCAGAGGGAGGTTCATTACACAGAGAGTGGCATGTCTGTGGAACACACTGCTAGGGGTGGTGGTAGAGGTAGGTAGGTTTATTAGGGACATTTAAGAAACTTAGACCAGCACATAGAGGATAGAAACTGGAGGGCTATGTAGGAGGGAAGGCTTGGAGTTCTGTAGGTTAAAAGGTTGGTAGAATTATCACGGGCTGAATGGTCTGTATTGTGCTGTTATGTTCTATGCTAATACCATCTCTTCTTCCACAAGCATCCCCAGACATCGTGACTATGACAGTGGAAGGGAAGAGACAATGGCCAGTGGTTGGGGCAAGCCCTTCTCTCGATCATCACCACTCTGCTGGACACCCTCCCCCCCGCCTTCCCTCAGTCCTAACTTTACCACCCCCCCCACCCCAACCTACCAGTCGTGGGATTTAGCTCCTCTCCCAATCCAACGACTACTGATCTGAGCAGCCTACATTCTGGCACACGCAGTCCTGGCTCAGGAGGGGTGGGCGTGGATTGTTCCTGTTGCACAGGAGACAAACCGCCCTATAAACTTTGTACATAAACAGTATATATAGTGGATTTCACATATTCCTGTGAAATCTGTAAATGTGGACTTCAAAGAGGCTGAAATACTGTGCAGTGGTTGAATTTTCTGTATTGTTGTTGAATTTTATAAAGTTAAAAAGGCTCTATGAATAAAGAAAATTCTGTGAAATTGTTTATTCACTTCCTCCAACAACTGCTCATGGTTTGTAGTCCTTCACAGGGTCAAGGAGAGGGATAAACGAGGCGGCAGATGCTGGAATCCAAAGGGAAACACACAAAATGCTGCGTCTATTGAATTGGATAAACAGTCGATGTTTCAGGCCGAAGCCCTTCTTTGGGACTGGAAGGGCAGGTGGAAGCTGCCAGAACAAGAAGTTGCGGGGAGGGGGAGGAGGAGGAATACAATCTGGCAGGTGAGAGGTGAGACCAAGTGACGGGGAAGGTGACTGGGTGGAGTAGGGGGAGGTTGCTAGGACTTGATAGGTGGAAGGGGTAAAGGAGTCTGACAAGAGAGGACAGTGGATCATGGTTGAGAGGAACCAGAGGGAGATGATATGCAGGTGAGGAGAAGAGAAGGGGATAAGAGGGAGCACTGTTCCCTCTAAGCTGCGGAGGTGTGTAGCCACACGGTAACAGAAATGCTGCCGTGCACAGAGCCTTCATTGCCACGCAGCTGAGAAAGGGAAAACTGCCAAAGGGTCTTGGCCTGAAACGTCAATTGTACTCTTTTCCATAGATGCTGACTGGCTGCTGAATTCTCCAGCATTTTGTGAGTGTTGCTTGTATTTCCAGCATCTGCAGATTTTCTCTTGTTTGTGATTGCAAAAATCAAATTCAATTATTTCCCCAATTGTACATTCAGGCCATTTTTGTTTTAACTATCATTTCTGTTATTCCATGGTAACATATCACTTTCATTCTAAATGATCAAAAATATAACACAAAATATAAAAATACTCCAATGAATTATCATCTTCTGTAATCAGCAATACTATGCTTCCAAGCAGTTTCACTGCGTGCTTATGGCCGTGTCTCCATGCAACTTAAACATTTCACTCACACAAGCCACGTGGGTGAAAACAGGCTTTCTTTTCACTGTTTCAAACAAACATATAACTCAAAGAATTATACAGAACTTCAGAGAAAAATATTTAAAAGTTTTTCTGAGAACACTAATGTGCCAATGCACTTAAAATTCCAATTATTTTCCTGAAGAAGGGAGATGAAGAATGAAACACACAGGCTGTACTGTTTAATCCTCAATAACTTTATTATTTGTATGTTTTTAAAGTAAAGTTTTTAAAGTCCTTTTTTCTCAACATGAAATGATATTTACATTAAATAAATTATTTTAAGTCTTTTAAAAATATTGAACAGTTATTTATAATTAAATTGAACAGATTTCAACCTTGTCGCATAATCACTTGGATAATAGGTTTTCTCACAATGAGTTAAAAAGAATGGCAAGATTTTGACCCTGTTGGAATTGCAAATGCAACCAGTTCTGAATTTGGAAAAGAGAATGTTGTATGCCTGACAAAAAATACTCGGGTACTGATACGATGAAGGAGTTGCCTCTAAAATAACGTAGCAATATTGTGCTTTCAAATTGTCGTTTCTGAGAAACTTTCGACGGGGTCAATGAAGGAGTTCGCTGATACGTTGAACTACTTGCTTAGAAATGAAGAACCTGAAGAACTGTCAATTCTTGTTAATGTTATTGGAACGTTTCAAGCTTCTAGTGCTCACTTGGAAATGTAGATTCAGTCTTATGAATTTGATCAAATGTAAATCCAGAAGCAGACTAGAACCCTAACCCTCACCCTAACCCTGACCCTAACCGAGAGTGATGTAGGAGTGAAGTTTCAGACTGATCTTGGAGTAGGTTAAAAAGTCAACATAATAATGTGGACTGAAGGGCCTCCGTCGGTCAGAGTCGACCATGGATATTGTGTCCTAGCTGTCTAGATACGCAAGCCTGGGCAATACAACATGGAGA